>NC_133125.1:59030567-59333597 GCF_048418815.1 Hemitrygon akajei
GAATACAGCCAAATGAAACAGTGTTACTCTGAGGCCAAGGTACAAAACACAGTCCCAAGAGTCACACACAGCACAGGGCACACATAGCACATACAAGATAGCATTTACATGTAAGATATCAATAACACACAGCCATGCAAAAACAAAATGTCCAGACCAGAGTCACGAACCACAGAAATCTGCAGCTGACCACAATACAGCTTGTCCTCTGCCAAGCGAACAATGGGGGGCGGCACTGACTCCAGCTTGGATGCCGTGCTGCACTGGCTCTGACACTTCTCTCCTAGAGGCTACAAACAGGCAACACCGTGACTTGAGGCCCAATCTTCCCTACAGAATGTTGCTGGAGAGGAGGAGAGGAGTGGAGTTTCAACCATCCACTTCACCTGTGCAGACTTCAGAAAAGGCACTTAACTGACCAGTAAATAACAATGCTTATATCAAGTTAACCTTGCTTGTTGATGAATGCTATGATCTGCCTGATCTGTGCACTTGTAGACAAGAACCATTGCAAGGGGCAGTAAAGGCCCAAACTAAGAGGACCACGTCATTTGGGGTATGATATTGGACTAGCAACTAGTGCTTTAGAGAAATTAACTTCACATCCTATCATAGCAGGTGGAGAATTGAACATCAAATAACTAAATCTGCAACATTAAATAAATGAAAACAATAGGCTTGAAATGCCTGATTCTTTCTTCTGAGAAGATCTGTCAATATGAATCCAGTCTCTCCAACGTGATTGGCTCTAAATTGTCTTCTCACGTTCATTTAGGTATAGAGAATAAACGTTGCATTGTCATCATGGTTCACAACCTATCTACTGTAAATCACACACCATCCTGATTTGGAAGAATATCACCAGTCCTTCAATGTCATTGGGTCTAAATCCCAGAACGGTACTTGTTCTGACCTCAAAGATTAAGCTACCCCACACAAAATTTGCAGCGAGCGTATAGATTTCCTTCTCTAACTAATAAGATGATGAGGGGCACTGATTGTGTGGATAACCAGAGGCTTTCTTCCAAGGCTGAAATGGCTAACACAAGGGTGCATAGTTTTAAGGTGCTCGGAAATAGGTACCAAGGGGATATCATGGGTAAGTTTTTCACGCGAGAGTGGTGGGTGCGTGGAATGCACTGCCGGTGGCGGCAGTGGAAACAGATACAATAGGGTCTTTTAAGAGCCACTTAGATAGGTACATGGAGCTTAGAAAAATAGAGGGTTATGCAGTAGGGAAATTCTAGGCAGTTTCTAGAGTAGTTTACACAACATTACATAGAAACATAGAAATAGGTTGGGGTATGATGGGTCCTGGGCTCAAATCCCAGACAAGCCCCCAATTTATGTTACGCATCAGCAGCAATAGACCACAACTGGAGTCATGTTTTAATGTTAAACAAATATTTTTATTAGTATCTTCCTAAAATACAGAAGATTAAATTTTTGTTAAATACGGAAGATTACTCTCCTAAGCAGAAGTTAACAGTGTTATGTGTTTGTGGCTGCAAAACAGTCAGGCTCAGGGACAGTTCTTAAAGTCTTAAGATGGCAAGCTGAGAAGTTTCAGTAATCCACGGAATAGGTGAGAGGAGAAACTTGCAAATCCGCATGAAAATGTAACGAGGAGGCATTCATGAAGAATTCCAGAGGTTCCACGCTGGGAAAATGAAGTAACAGTCACAGAAGATCTCAGTCATCGAGTTATGTTCCGAAATCCACATAGAGATATCACAAGGTGACAGTCACAGAATATTCCTTAGCACAAGTAGTCACCACATAACACACCTGAATCTGTGTAAGGGTTAACAAAAAGGTGGTCACCAGAGAAAACTCCAAAAATCCACACATGGATTATATGAATTGACAGTCACATATCCAATATGCACTGTGAAAATATCAAACTGCACCCGTTACTGTAGCATGCTCCTGACGCACTCCTGAGTCTTAAACCTCTCTCTCTCTCTCTCTGAATGTCCCAGCAGTCTGTCCGCAATCTGTTATACTGACTTTGTATTCCTGCCTCGTCCAGGCGTTTAAAGTGACGCCCATAGTAAACGAAACCTGTGGTCACATAACACATAGAAAACCTACTGCACAATACAGGCCCCTCGGCCCACAAAGTTGTGTCGAACTTGTCCCTACCTTAGAAATTACTGGGCTTACCCATAGCCCTCTATTTTTCAAAGCTCCATGTACCTATCCAAAAGTCTCTTAAAAGACCCTATCGTATCTGCCTATCGTCTGCAACATTGTGGTGCCAAAGGGCCTGTAATGTGCTGTAAATGTCTGTGTTCTATGGAATGCCAGCAATGATTGACCTGGTTCCACACTGATGCTTCAATAAGAAACGTATGGGTTCTAGCCCCAATCCAGAGATCTGAGCACATAACTATAAGGTGACACTTCAGGGTACTTCTTAGGGATTGATGAACAGTTGCTAGAGCAGCTTTGGATGATGCAAAATCAGAAGCCCTAACTGTTTTCTCAGTTGGACAGTAAAGATGTCATGGCAATATTTCAAAAAATGAGCAGTGTGGGTGTCCCTGGTATCCTGTCCAATATTTGTCTTAATCAACATCACACAGAGAGCTGTTTGTACAGGCTTACTGTAGGCGAATTATGCATTACAGCAGATGTACTTCACAGGCTGCTTCTGAAGGTTGTCATAGCCGGGGGAGATGGTGAGGAGTGTGGGGGGGTGCGGGGGGGGGGGGGGGGAGGAATGAGCTCCCTCTACCTATTAAATGCTCCCATGGCATGTGGCTCAAATAGCCTCTGAAAATCAAGTCCAGCTCCTACTAAGCACAGTGGAACTGTTTCTCTTGAAAGGAGAAGGGGCAAAAGCCAGTTACTGGCATCTTAAAACCAGTTGCTCCGGACAGATAGGGTTCATCAGCTGTGGTTGGCAGCTCTTCTAAGAGAGGGAAAAAGCTGATCTTAAATCTTCGCTGCCTTGTGGCTGTACCCACTCATGAGGAAGGCTTCAGGAGTAAACCCCAAGGAAAAATCCATAACTGAAGATCCTAAGGTAGTCTTATGTTAGAGTTCAGTGCTGGCTGGATACTCATACAGTGCCGTTGGTACCAAACTGTATCAGCCTCTACCGTTCTTTTGGAAAGGGGAAGGCTGCTGCATGGGCAACAGTTTGCTGTCCATATAATACTGCCCTGGCTTTTAAATTGATATGTAGGCAGCTAGGAGGCAACATTCCTGGTCAACCCCAACCAATGGAGGGCCTCATATCACGGGCTTCAGAGTGTGTTGGGTCAGCCAAAACAGTGAAATAATGCTCTAGAAAATACAGGTCAGTCTTTCTTTTATTCCTGCAATGGGACTTTGAATTTGTATATCTGTGGTGTTCTGTAACGATGCAGAATGATCATCTTTGTAAAAACAAATTCTCACAAAGGGCTAAGAAAGAAGTAAAAACATTTTTAATTGTACAACTCTTTATATCTGAATTCAACATCTTTATGGGACTATGGGAGAAACTGAAATATCTATCTCTAAAAATATAGTATTTTATGATTTTCCAACAATGCATTTTAAAATGTTATTTTGAAAGCACAAGTCTCCACATGTAGTCTATTAGCCCCAGTGAGGTTGTTTGACAGTAATTATTCCTCAGAATACCATTACATGCTCAATTATATCCAATTCAATGAGATGTAAAATATTAAATAGTGTATGCAACAAAAATAATATGGAGCAAGTTGGAGTTCAGTCATTGTTCCATTGGCAAAAGCTGTAATAAACTAACCCGCGCCAGGGAGGGATCTCACTTGATAGCTGCATTTGTGCATTTAACTGTACACGTGTGCACATTTGGTATCTATAACTGAGTTCACAGCTCAGTTATGTGAACTACTCCCCATCATAATTACAATAATCACCTTTATTTGCATGAACAGCTGGCAGCAACTTTGGACCCACTTCTGTCAGATATACACAATTGAAATAAAATCCATGCTGGAAATGGACAAAGAATGCGCAATAACTTTCTGTGTTACAGTTGTAAGAAGTTATTTACAATGAAGGGTCAGGGCCCGAAACGTCGACAGCACTTCTCCCTATAGATGCTGCCTAGCCTGCTGTGTTCTACCAGCATTTTGTGTGTGTTGTTATTTACATTTTGTTTTTTTTTTTCTATTAACCATATTTTATTTCAATTTCTTAACTGTAATTTGGTTCTAACTTGTAAAGTCATACTGTACATTTTCTGGCAGCTGATTTAATCAATTCTTTTCCACCTCAGTTCAGAAAAGTACTGTGTCATATGCCCATATCTTTATAATAAGTTATGACAATTACCTATTTATCATTTCCGATATATAACAACAACAAACAATTCCTTTGTCTACACATAGCATCAACAAAAATAAAGACCAACAAATATAATTAACAGTAAGAAAATTAAGATTAATGCAATTTTATTAGGAATCACAATTTCCAAAATAACTTTTACATGGGTAACAGGTCAACTACGATATTTCAATTAATTGTTCATTAATAATCAGCTTATTCTTGTCACATGTGCGAATGACAATAAAGAGTTAATGTTTGCAAGCCGCCCAGAGCAATCATTCCATACATAAGTACCTTGAGGTAGAGCAAAAAGGGGGGAAATAGAGAGTTAATCCAGAGTGTATCAATCAAAATTGAAAGTCCAGACATTAAGCTTCCTCGCTTAACTCATAATTTTACCTTTGGAAGAGCTCCTAATCTTTTTATCTCCAGATAGGCATACACCTATTAATTTGTAGTTATTTTAAACTCTTTCAAGATTCTAGGAATTAGAATAATTTGTTCCTTTTAATGTATAAAATGCACAGGAAAATTAATTGCATATGTTTTGAACTGCTAGCTCCTCTTTCTTGTTGAGACCCACACACTGGGAAATTGGACTAGGCACATCTGATTAGTGTGGGTGTCATTTTGCTGTCATCTTGCCACAAGCTCATTACTTCTTTTCCAATGGATGTCATCCTGTGACCATCACGTGTCAATCACAGTAAAAAGGAAGAAGAAATGATGCAGCAAATTGTGTAGCATATATGAAATGATGGGTCCCCTTTGTTTTCGTGGGTTTCCATATGCTAGTTTTATGCACTGCCCTGATTCAATTCACACTGTTCTGTCTGCACTGTGCACCTCAGGGTAAGATTCTGTTGGTGGCCCCATTGATCCCACTCCCTGTAGTGCCTTGGGACCACTGAAAATTCAGCACATAATCGGACCCATGGAAGGCACACTTCAACAGTTCTGACCCATTTCTCATCTCTCACCATGCCAATTGACAATGGTTCCAATAAGTTTGAAAGGCAGCTGGCATTTGCCAATATACAGGCTGCTCATTAGCATCTGAAGTGAGATGCTGGAGACCACAGATGCTGGAATCTGGAGGAACACATGTAAAGCTGGAGGAACTCAGCAGGTTTAGGAGGCATCTTTAGATGGAAATGGCCCTTCATCTGGACTGCTCCAGCTTTTTTCATGAGGCAGCCCAGATGAAGCGTCCTGACCCAAAACATCGACTGCACTGTTTCACAGCTGTGTGTGCTGCATGGTAGATGATGCTGCTATCACCCTTGTCTTTCAGTGTCCCCTGTTATGTTTCATAACTCCAAAACATGAAACTACCAGAAAGCAAAAAGATGGAAGCCTAGGAGAACATGCCTTAGTGTCATTTTTACTTTAAGCAAGGCACACAGGTACGATGTAGTGGTGTAATAATGTATGCCATTTATGCATTTTTACATATGCAGTGCATTATGTAAACAACAAGGAATGCATAATCAAACAATATATTTACAATATTACTCAAATATTACTGAAATATTAAATACATAACAATCATCCTTGCTTAGCTATTAACTCCACCTCAATGTACAATGCATCTCAACTTTTATATATAAGGCATTGTACTATATAATACAACTGCTATACGGACATCCACAGCATCGTAACTTTTAAATTGTCCCATTGAGATCTAAAGATTTAATCACTGTGGAAGTTTTCTTACTCTTATGGAATAACATTTTTCCTGACAAGGGGGATCACTCTGCCTGCCAGTTGAGAATTGTGGCTGTGAAACAACCTCAGGTTCTGGGGTCCTCCGTGCTGGTTGTAGGAGTTGTCTCTGGGACTGTATGAAGTGGCAGTTCTCACAGCTCGGCACACCTTTGTTCTGGACATTTTGACATCCCGAATAGCACACAGCAAGCGACTCTGGATGATGTGGATCATATTGTGTGAGTACAGTGTCTGACATGAGCATTCCTCAGACCTTTAGGAAAATCACTGCTTTGCCCATTGCCATTTCTTCCCAAACTGTAGTAATGGGTTCATGGGTTGGAGCACAGTTGTCAGGTCCGGCAGAAACCTGCGAGAGTTGTTGGAAAATTCTAGAGGACTGCAGCTGTGGCATGTCCTTTGGCCTTTGTGCATCCACCACTACTTGAATTTCTTCAGCACACTTGTAAAACGCTTGTGTGACAATGGTGTGGCAACAGTAAATGACACTTGGTTTAAAGAATTCACACTTGCCACGTTGTACTCTGAGCCCATAATCTTCGAATCTTTTTAACACCCTCTTGAGATCTGGAGATGTTTCTTGTCGTCCTTTCCGATAACAATGATGTAACACTGTGTACCTGGACAGACTTACAGCACCAGGTCCATAGATTTCTGCTGGAGTGCCAGTGCAGATGCTACTCCAAAAGAGTAAAGAGTTGATATTTAGGGCCGAGACCCTTCATCAGGACTCCTGTTTACTTTTCTTTCTATGGATGCTGTCTGGCCTGTTGTGTTCCTCCAGCATTTTGTGTGTGGTGCTCAGGTTCTCAGGATCTGCAGATTTTCTCATGTTTGTGATTTAAAATACTGCTCTATTCACTCAGTGTACACATTCCAGTAATCTCTTCTGCAATTGAACGTGTCTTTCTTTCCAAAGCGGCCTGCAATTACTGTTTATTTTTATTTATGATTATCTGCAAGTACTCACCATTTATGAACCCATAAATTCACCCATTTTCTGCCTCTTTTTAATTCAAAGGTCTTGCTGCGGTTCAACTGGTAGATAGTCATCTCGGGTTGGTTTCAAACTTCCTTGTCGCTTTGTAACTCTGAAACATAAAACTAATTTAAAATTAGTGCTGAGGATGTTCCACGAGTCTGTGGTGGCTAGTGCTATCATGTTTGCTGTTGTGTGCTGGGGCAGCAGGCTGAGGGTAGCAGACACCAACAGAATCAACAAACTCATTCGTAAGGCCAGTGATGTTGTGGGGGTGGAACTGGACTCTCTGACGGTGGTGTCTGAAAAGAGGATGCTGTCCAAGTTGCATGCCATCTTGGACAATGTCTCCCATCCACTCCATAATGTACTGGTTAGGCACAGGAGTACATTCATCCAGAGACTCATTCCACCGAGATGCAACACTGAACGTCATAGGAAATCATTCCTATCTGTGGCCATCAAACTTTGCAACTCCTCCCTCAGAGTTTCAGACACCCTATACCAATAGGTTGGTCCTGGCTAATTTCCACTTGGCATAATTTACTTATTATTATTTAATTATTTATGGTTTTATGTTGCTATATTTCTACACTATTCTTGGTTGGTGCGACTGTAACAAAACCCAATTTCCCTCGGGATCAATAAAGTATGTCTGTCTGTCTGTAAAACAAAAAAACTGGGAGCCCAGGAGAATGGAGCCCAGTGAGACACATAGGCATGTGGTGGCGTTGTAATGACGTATGCCGTTTATGTACTTCTACATAACTTGCAATGCATTATTTAAACAACGAAGAATGTGTAATCAAACAATATATATTTACAATATTACTCAAATATTAAATACATAACATCCCCAATTTTCCATTGGCATTATGCATGAAATAGAAACAATAATGGAACCCGATTTCTAGGCACTAGTCCATCCTACATATGCGGCAGTCTCACTCTCATAGTACTTTTCTGTGGCTTCAGCATGTTTGACTTTTGGTCTTGTCTGAAAAAGACCATGCTTGGAAGTTGTTTGATAGCATCCCGTTTAAACTTGCTTGGCATATTTTTTTCCATAATTTGATTTTGTGAACAACAGTGAGGATTCATCAGTGTCCATCAGCCTTCAGATTTATCTGTAGCTCCCTTTGATAGTCAGGCACAATTGCACTCATTTAATAACGATCATATTATTAAAAAAATCTGTTCAGTCAAGAATTAATTGCTTGCATATTGAAATGGAAAATATTGTTCATTTATAAGGGCTTCAGGTAATCTGTCGGCTAAATATTGTTATATAACATTCTACATTTTCCTTGAGAGTCAACTACTGTCAGAAATTAAATATGGTTTTTAAAAGAAGATGGACTACTGCAATTATATTTGAATTTTACAAGCACGCAATGCACTGTCATTATTATTCACATGTTAATATAAAATTAGAATGTTAATAGGTCAATCACTATTTCATAAACTGCTCAACAAACTGAAAGCTAGGAGCAGGAAAGGCTTTTAAAACTTTAAGGTGGGAAAGGCTTGCCCCAGTGGAACAATCTTGAACAAAGGGATACAGTTACAAGATTAGGAGGTAGTCATTTGAGTGCATAGAAACACCTTGTTACAGATGGTGGCGATTGCCTGGAATTCTCTCATCACATTGAAACACAGGGAATTGGGGGTTATGGGGAAATGGCACAAATGAGGAGCTGAGGCCTAGTTTAGAACAACCACAATCACATGGAACAAGTGACTTACTCCCACTTCAATTTTTCATATCCTTCAGAGAATTTCTCAGCAAATGCAGCCCTAATGAATGTGTAGGTATTCAGCATTAGCATAGGTATATAGAACCATATTTAACTATTCTTCTTTTGTGTCTTACGGATAAAATTCATAGCGGAAAACTTAAAAGCCTGATCAGTGGGATGAATCGGCACCATATCTGAATGATCCTGAGATCCCATCTACTAAGCCTCATGGAAATACCGATACCTGGCTCTCTGAAATTAGATCCAAAGGAACAGTGGGGGATTTCAAAATGGATCTAGAGGTGGCCCCATCAGAGCTGTGTTACAGGGGTTTGATTCGGGAGGGTACACACAGCAAAGAGAAGGTGTCCATGGCAGCTCCTCATGATCACAAAAACGTAAGTTTTGAGCTTCACTTTACCATGCAGCTTCTTCTCTACCATGGACACATTGCTGAGCCCTTGAAGTGGCTTTGGGATCCCAAACAAAATCTGTCAATTCAGCAAATTTCCATCTGAGCCATGCTCGGCTGTAACCATTAGTTGTAAACTTGTGAATTGCTTGGATATTAACTCAATCTGCACAGCTTCTGGCAAGAAGAGCAAGTGAAAGGCTTTTCATTAGTATCTGTCATGTTGGGAAAACATTCTAAAGCAACAGAGTCTTTCAAATGAATGGAGATCATACTAAATATTAACAGCAACATCTGAAAGACATCTGTATGAAAGACAAGTATATGTGTAGGAGAGTTTCAGAGGGATATGGGACAAATGGCTGCTTGGTGGCCACCATGGTCAGCATGGACAAGTTGGGCCAAGAGGTCTGTTTCCATTCTTTATTACATTATAACTCTATGAATAATAAAGCCAGAAGATATAGGAGCAGAATTAGGCCATTTGCCAATCAGTTCTGCCATTCAGTCCATCAAGTCTGCTCTGCTTTCAAACCATCTCTCCTACCTTCTCCCTATAATCTTTAATGCCCTTACTAATTAAGAATCTATTAATGTCTTCTTTAATATACCCAAAAACATAGTTTCCACAGCTATCCCTGGCAATAAATTCCACAGATTCACTACCCACTAGGTAAAGAAATTTCTCCTCATCTCTGTTCTAAGAGTACATTCTTCTATTCTGAAGATGTGCCTTCAGGTCTTAGACTTTCCCACTATTGGAAACATCCACTCTGACCATGCCTTTTAATATTTGGTAGGTATCAATGACTCTACAACTCCCCCCCCCCCCACCCCACCACCTTTATCCTTCTAAGCTCCAGCAAATTAAGGCACAGAGCTGTCAAACGACAAATGCTCCTCATACATTAACCCTTACATGCCCGGGATTATTCTCATAAACCTCCCCTGGACCCTCTCTAACATTAACACATCCTTCCTTAGATATGGGGCCCTAAACTTTTCATAAGGTTTCAAATGTTATCTAACACTTTATAAAGCCTCAGCATTACATCTTTGCCTTTATGTTCTACTCCTCGTGAAAGCCTTCCTTACCTTTATGGAACCCTGCACTAGGACTCCCAAGTCTCTGCAACTCCGATTTCTGAATTATTTCCCTATTTAAGAAAAGTAATCTGTGCCTTCATTCTTTCTACCAAAGTGCATGACCATACACTTCTCAACACAATTCCACCTACCACTTCTTTGCCTATTCCCCACTGTTCAGGTCCTTCTACAGACTCCCTTTTCCCTCAACACAACTTGCCCCTCCACCTATCTTTGTATTTTCTATAAACTCAGTCACTGTAATGCCTTGGGCTCTTGTTCAGTCATTTCACGTGCTGCACTTTGTCACAGGCCTTCTGAAAATCCAAGTAAACAACATCCACTAACTCTCTGTTGTCCCTCCCGTCTGTTATTTCAAGACTCAAGATTCATTTATTTTCAAAGAATTTATAAATTATACAGCCTTGAAATTTGCTAGCTCACAGGCAGTCACAAAGCAAAAAAAATCAAAAGAACACCATTAAAGAAAAACAGAATAAAAATTAAAAAACAACTCAATGCACAAAAGAGATAAAGTCAAGTCGCTTTTTATTGTCATTTCAACCATAATTGATGGTACAGTACACAGTAAAAATGAAACAACGTTCCTCCAGGACCACTGTATTACATGAAACAACACAAAACTACACTAGACTACGTGAAACAACAGAAACCACATTAGACTTCAGACCTATATGGGACTACATAAAGTGCACAAAACAGTGCAAGACAGTACAATAATTGATAAACAAGACAATAGGCACAGGAAAGGGCAATTTCAATGTAATAATAAATTATGTAAATGTAAACAATGTTTTAGTAGGAATTGAGAAAGAAATTATCAAAACTTGCAAAGGGAGTGGAGGGGTGTGTGTGTGTGTGTGTGTGTGTGTGTGTGTGTGTGTGTGTGTGTGTGTGTGTGTGTGTGTGTGTGTGTGTGTGTGTGTGTGTGTGTGTGTGTGTGTGTGTGTGTGTGTGTGTGTGTGTGTGTGTGTGTGTGTGTTAGTGTCAGACTAGACTCTGGGTATTGAGGACTCCGATGGCTTGGCGGAAGAAACTGTTACAGTCTGGTCGTGAGAGCCTGAATGCTTCAGTGCCTTTTGCCAGTTGACAGGAGGGAGAAGAGTTTGTACAAGGGGTGCATGGAGTCCTTCACAATGCTGTTAGCTTTGTGGATTCAGCGTGTGGTGTAAATGTCTGTAAAGGCGGGAAGAGAGACCCTGATGATCCCTACAGCTGACCTCACTATCTGCTGCAGGGTCTTACGATCCGAGACGGTGCAATTTCTGAACCAGGCAGTGATGCAGCTGCTCAGGATACTATAACATGTAATAAAAACTATAAACGTGCAAACAATTGAAGTGAACAACAGTATTCCGAACCAAAATTGAGTCCTCAGATCCCGACCCTAGAGCAGCCCGGAGTGGGCCCAAAGCCTCACTTATCAGTTCATCATATTAGCAAGCACAGGGCACAGCAGCCGGGGCAGCATTCATAGCCCCTGTGGCATGGAGATGGCCACTGTGGAGAACGAGCGACAACAGCTCTCGTCCTGACCGACATCCTATCTAATAGTCTACCTGACTCAACAATAGAACAGCAAAAGGCTCCGCGCCCTGGAGAGAGGAGTAAACATTATGAGAACAAGCGAAATCAGCTACATTGGCATTTAAATTGTCTAAAAAGCGAATTGTACCTCACACTAGGACCCAGGCATCAGGCCTAGACCACTCTGCCCAGAGATTGCTCTGGGCAGAGACGCCGTCACTCAACCCGAAGCCACTCTCAAGCTCTTCAAATGAGCTTGGTACCCAGAGCGATCCAACGTCGCACCTGGGCCAGATGAAGGAGTATCGGAACTTTCCCTGCCTGGCATTTGACTTCTTCTTTTGGAGCCCAGAGCGATCCAATTCACTCCCAGGCCAGCTGTACCAGCCTCAGAACTCCAACTGCGATGATTCTGTAACAAACCATTTTGACTTATCCTCTGAACTCGCCTCGCCATCACTCACCCCTTTCCTGTTTGCACCAATAATCTAACAGAGAAACAATATTTTTAGTGATGTTTTAGTCGGGTTTCTTGTCTTTTTGACTATCAGAAGCTGACACCCTCATTCAGTTGGTAGTGCCATCATTTCCTCAAAGAATTCCAGAAGATTTGTCAGGCAAGATATCCCCTTAAGGAAACCATACTGACTTCAGCCTAATTTACTACGTGCTTCCAAGTACCTCAAAACATCATCCTTAATAATAGACTCCAAAATTGTACCAACAGCAGAAGTCTGGCTAAATATAAGCCTATAATTTCCCTTCTTTTGCCTAACTCCCTTCTCAAAGAGTGGAGTGATGTTTGTAATTTTCCAGTCCTGTGGAATGACCCCTAATTCTGTTATTCTTAAAGAATCACTATGAATGCCTCCATAGATTCTTCAGCTACCTCTTTCAGAACCCTGGGGCGTAGTCCAATGGATCCAAATGACGTATCTATCTTCAGATCCACATTTTAAAAATTCTATAACAGACTACTCAGCAACATGACCACAGGAACCTTAAATCCTTTTTAAATCAAAGAGGTGTTAGGATAATTGTGACTTCAACTGAGGTGGAAGATAATCACAGATATATAAGCAAAGTACCAATTGAAATTTTCTTTCCACTCTCCCATGCTCATTCAAATTAAGGCTGCTGAAAGCAGGTCAGAAAACTGGAACATCCAAAGAAATTCTTTCTTTATAATGTGGATAATTTGAACAATAATGGAATTTGATGTGCATGTTGGTAATTATGTCACCTTGGGATCAAGGAAGACCTACTTCTTTTCCAATTTGGTAGATTCTAATGTGGCAAATGGAACTAAACCAGGGTTAGCAGAATTTATCATGAGTTGGGCAGGAGATATTTGAGTGGGCGGGTGAATAATTAGAGAGGAAATGTTGTTTCCTTTCTTTCATTTATTGCTGCATTTTCTTGATGAAGCAAATGAAGGTTCTTAATGCCAACCCAAAATATTCCTTGTTTTCTGGTGTCCTATTGTGGAACTTTATTTTTGGAGCAAATTGTTGTGGAATGTGGGCATGTTGACAGAGAACATTCACTTGGAGTGCATTTAGAGTAAAGCCTATTCCTTCCTGCATTTTGGTGAGTAAGTCAAAGAAGCGATAATGAATGTTTATAACAAGTATAATTAATATAATCCTTGCTGTGAAGAATATCCTTATATTCTTAATCTTAATATTTCAAATGCTAAGGCATTCATAAGCCTTCTTGTACTTTCTATGACCCAATATAAAGTATAATTTTTAAGGTTGTTTAAAATTGTAGATACATAAAGACCCCTTTAATATCACCCAACACTAGGCTATTTGTTGTGAGTTATGCCTATTTAATTATGTTGGCTCCTAGGCATGGATGTCCGGGGAGACAGAGAAGGGGAAATTTTAACTGCCTCTGGCTTACAGAAAGCAAGTTGAATGGATGTCAGTACAAGTGTTGTACCTACTGCAGTGAACATTAAAAATAAAAGATTGGAAAAAAAGTTGTGAAGTTCAAAATCAGCAAAGTAAGTTTGGGGCACCTCACAACCCCCAAAGTACTCATTACTACTTGTGACAAGACACTTAAGGAGCAGTAGCACCTGGTTTATTTGACTCTAATTATCCAGGTTGCAGCAGTGTATTAAAAGCAGGAAATGTTCGTGTATGGAGCTAGTGAGTGATTGGTTTCAATGAAAATTGGCCCCATGGGGCTTGGCAGCCAATTATCAAACCAACTTAGAGAAACCAGAAAAGTTATATTTGTAGCAATCACAGCACATAATCAATGTAAGGAGCTGAAATACAAATTTTCTTATCTTTTCAGCACAAATCAAATGCTACTGCTGAAGATCAAGAAAAATTTACCCATAGACTCAAGAGGTACTGCAGATGCTGGAAATCTAGAGCAACGCACACAATGTGCTGGAGGAGCTCAGCAGGTCAGGCAGCATCTATGGATGGGAATACACAGCTGATGGGACAGGACCAGGGTGAAATGTTCCTTGTCAAGGTCAATCACAAGTAACTACATACCAGAGGACTTTCTCATTTACAGGCTCCTTCCAGGAATACATACCAAAGCAAATGCTGTGCTGTTGGAAGATGATCTACTCCAGCAGGAGTATAGGAGTTTGAGGAGATTTGGTTTGTCACCTAAAACGCTTGAAAAATCTTTGACAGATGTATTGTGGAGAGCATTCTGATAGGCTGCATCACCATCTAGTAAGGGAGGGCTACTGCACAGGATTGAAGTAAGTTGCAGAGTGTTGTAAAATTAGTCAGCTCTATCGTGGGTACTAGCCCCTGTGGTTTCCAAGACATCTTCAAGGAGCGGTGCCTCAGGAAAGCGGCATCTATGATTAAGAATTCCCACCACCCAGGACATGCCTTCTTTTCATTGTTACCATCAGGAAGGAGGTACAGATGCCTGAAGGCACACACTCAACGATTCAGGAACAGCTTCTTCCCCTCTGCCATCCAATTTCTAAATGGACACGGAACTCATGAATACTACCTCACTACTTTAAAAAAAATTATTTTTGTGTTTTGCACTACTTATTTTAACTTAACTATTTAATATGCATATAATAATTACTGTAATTATTTATTTTTCTATATTTATTGCATTGTACTGTTGCCACAATGTTCACAAATTTCGCAACATATCCCAGTGATATTAAATCTGATTCAGATTCTGATTCCATGAAGGAAGCACTTTGATCTGCCTGAAAGTTGTTGGTGTTCCAGTACAATAAAATATCCATAAGAGAAAGCTGGTTCCTACTGCATCCCAGATGACTGGAGTGCTAATAATGCTGTGAAGCTTGGTGCAGCCAACACCAAGGCTCTCTGGATCTAAGATGTTGGAATCAGTAGGCAATCAGAAAGCATGAAACCCTCTCCAACACAAGAGTGGTGATGATGCCTTCTACCTAGAATGTGCTAACTCAAAAAGCGTGAAAAATCAGTAACACAAGTAATATATATTCAGTGGCCACTTTATTAAGCACATCCCATACCTAATAAAGGGGCCACTGAGTCTATGTGTGTGGTCTTCTGCTCCTGTAGCCCATCCATTTCAAGGTTCAATGTGTTGTGTATTCTTCTGCACATCAATATTGTGATGCAGGGTTACTATCACCTTCCTGCTAGTTTGAAGCAGTCTGGCTATTCTGCTCTGACCTCTCTTATTAACACAGATTTTTTCTTGTTCATTGCATGACTCTTGATAAATTCTAGAGACTGTCATTCATGAAAATCCCAGGATTCAACTGTATCTAAGATACTCAAACCACCCTGTCTGGCACCAACAATCATTCCATGATAACAGTCACATAGATTACATTTCTTCCCCAGTCTATTGTTTAGTCTGAATAACAAATAAATCTGTTGACCACGTCTGCATGCTTTTATGCATTGAGTTGCTGCCACATGATTGGCTGATTAGATAATTGCTTTAATGAACAGCTGTACACGTGTATCTAATAAAGTGGCCACAGTGTATGGACTAGATAACATCATTAAAACACTATTAATGTAAAGAAAATCATGCAAAAACATTACTTTGGAAATTAACAGAATCTGTTCAGTCTCGTAGCAATCCCATTCTCTCTCACTGGATAGGCAATGACAAGCTTTCTATCCCCTGCATTTCTGCTTTCAGAATCAGAATCAGGTTTATCATCACCGGCATGTGACGTGAAATTTGTTAACGTAGCAGCTGCAGTTCAATGCAATACGTAAATCTCGCAGAAAGAAAAAAATAAATAAATAAACAAGTAAATCAATACGTATATTGAATAGATATTTAAAAAGTGCAAAAACAGAAAGTGAGGTAGTGTCCATTTAGGAATCGGATGGCAGAGAGGAAGAAGCTGTTCCTGAATCGCTGAGTGTGTGCCTTCAGGCTTCTGTACCTCCTACCTGATGGTAACAGTGAGAAAAGGGCATGCCCTGGGTGCTGGAGGTCCTTAATAATGGACACTGCCTTTCTGAGACACCACTTCCTGAAGATGTCCTGGGTACTTTGTAGGCTAGTACCCAAGATGGAGCTGACTAGATTTACAACCTTCTGCAGCTTCTTTCAGTCCTGTGCAGTAGCCCCTCCATACCAGACAGTGATGCAGCCTGTCAGAATGCTCTCTATGGTACAGCTATCGAGTTTTCGAGTGTATTTGTTGACATGCCAAATCTGTTCAAACTCCTAATAAAGTATAGCTGCTGTCTTGCTTTCTTTATGACTACATCAATATGTTGGGACCAGGTTAGATCCTCAGAGATCTTGACACCCAGGAACTTGAAGCTGCTCACTCTCTCCACTTCTGATCTCTCTATGAGGATTGGTATGTGTTCATTTGTCTTACCCTTCCTGAAGTCCACAATCAGCTCTTTCGTCTTACTGACATTTAGGTGAACTTCATTTGGATATGTTAATGAGAATCAAAAGCTATCAACTGGATGGAAGTTCTATTAGTCTAGATAGAGTTTACAAAGAATGGGTAAATGCCAAAGACAGGAGAGAGAAAAAATAACTGAGTGACTTAAATATGTATGTTTTTTTTTTGTTATTCTGTGCAGTTTTATGTCAAATATATTGTAAACCTACATAAACTGTGCCATGTGTGTATTCAGTGCGCACATACTTTTGTCACAGGAATAAAATTTGCACAACACAAGGTTATTACGCACACTGACTACTAAAAAATTAGAGGGAACATTGCTGACGTGAGTGCCAGGTTGTTGCTGCAGCACCACTTCACTAGTTGGCATATCTCACCCTGTACTCCCTCTTGTCAACACCTGAGATTCTGCCAACAATGTCAGCAAATTTATAGATGGTATTTGAGCTATGCCTAGACATGCAGTCATGGGTATATAGAGAGTAGAGCAGTGGGCTAAGCACACACCCCTGAGGTGTGCCAGTGTTGATCATCAGCGAGGAAGAGATGTTATCACCAATCCGCACAGATTGTGGTCTTCTGGTTAGGAAGTTGAGGAACCAATTGCAGAGGGAGGTACAGAGGCCCAGGTTCTGCAACTTCTCAATCAGGATTGTGGGAATGATGGTATTAAATGCTGAGATATAGTCGATGAACAACATCTGACATTGGTGTTTGTTTTGTACAGGTAGTCTAAACCCATTGAGAAGGCGTCTGCCGTTGACCTATTGTGCGATAGGCAAATTGCAATGGGTCCAAGTCCTTGCTGAGGCTGGAGTTCAGTCTAGTCATGACCAACCTCTCAAAGCATTTCATCACTGTCGATATGAGTGCTACCAGGCAATAGTTATTAAGGCAGCTCACATTATACTTCTTAGGCACTGGTGTAAGTGTTCTTTCTTCCAATCAAAGGTAGACAACTCACTGCATCATCAGCTAATGATCCCCTCTGCCAACTGATTCCTAAATGGACAATAAACCCATGAATACTACCTCACTTCTATTATTTCTTACTGTAATTAATCCACTGTTTTTCTATATTATCATGTATTGCATTGTACTGTTGCCACTCAGATAACAAATTTCACCACATATGCCGGTGATATTAAACATGATTCTGATTCATCAAAACTTTATAAAGATTGCTCTTTTCCATTACTGCAGGCTCCTTCATGCATCATCTAGGTTGTTCCATTGTTCAAGAAAGGGAGTAGAGATAACCCAGGAAATTATAGACCAGTGAGTCTTACTTCAGTGGTTTTCAGCAGGGATCTGTTCTGGGACCCCTCCTCTTTGTGATTTTTATAAATGACCCTGATGAGAAAGTAGAAGATGAGTTAGTAAGTTTGCTGATGACAAAAAAGTTGGGGTTGGTATGGATAGTCTGGAGGCTTGTCAAAGGTTACATCACAACATCAATACGATGCAGAACTGGGCTGAGAAGTGGAAAATGGAGTTCAACCCAGATAAGTGTGAAGAGATTCATTTTGGTAGGTCAAATTTAAAGACATAATATAATACAAATGGTAAGACTCTTGGCAATGTGGAGGATCAGCGAGATCTTGGGGTCCACGTCCATAGGACACTCAAAGCTGCTGCGCAGGGTGACAGTGTTATTAAGAAGGCGTATGGTGTGTTGGCCTTCATCAACCATGGTTTAGATTTCAAGAGCCATGAGGTAATGTTACAGCTATATAAGACCTTAGTTAGACCTCACTTGGAATACTGTGTTCAGTTCTGGTCACCTCACAACAGGAAGGATGTGGATACTACAGAGAGAGTGCAGAGGAGATTTACAAGGATGTTGCCTGGATTCGAGAGCATGCCTTATGAGAATAGGTTGAGTGAACTTGGCCTTTTCTCTTTGGAGTGATGGAGGATGAGAGGGGACCTGATAGAGTGTATAAGATGATAAGAGGCTTTGATCATGTGGATAGCCAGAGGCTTTTTCCTAGGGCTGAAATGGCAAACACGAGGGGGCACAGTTTTAAGGCGCTTGGAAGAAGGTGCAAAGGGGATGTCAGAAGTAAGTTTTTCGCACAGAGAGTGGTGAGTGCGTGGAATGCACTGCCAGCGACTGTGGTAGAGGCGGATACAATAGGGTCTTTTAAGGGACTTGGATAGGAACATGGAGCTTAGAAAAATAGGTAGGGAAACTCGAGGCAGCTTCTAGAGCAGGTTACATGGTCAGCACAACATTGTGGGCTGAAGGGCCTGTAATGTGCTGCAGATTCCTGTGTTTCTATGAGAGAACGTGTGTTTAAGGTGCTTGCCGGAAAACATGCAAAAGTAGTTTTTAAAAGACACGGTAAGTATATGGAATTGTGTTGGACAGTCCCAAGTGTCACCACATTTCTGGTGCCCATGTAACATGCTCATAATTCACTAACCCTAACCATATATCTTCGGAATGTGGGACAAAACACATTGATGGATGTAGAGCAGTAGATGGAGTGTATATGGAATTAAGTAAGGCATTTAATAAGATTCCCCATGCAAGGCACATTCAGAAAGTAAGGAGGCATGGGATCCAAGGAGACCTTGCTTTGTGGATCCAGAATTGGCTTGAACACAAAAGGCAAAGGGTGGTTGTGGATGGTTCGTATTCTACATGGAGGACAGTGACCGGTGGTGTTCCACAGGGATCTGCTCTGGGACCCCTACTCTTTGTGATTTTTATAAATGATCTGGATGGAGAAGTGGAAGGGTGGTTAGTAAGTTTGCTGATGATGCAAAAGTTAGGAGTGTTGTGGATAGTCTGGAAGTTTGTCAGTGGTTACAGTGGGACATCAATAGAATGCAGAACTGAGCTGAGAAGTGGCAGATGGAGTTCAACCCAGGTAAGTGTGAAATGGTTCATTTTGGTAGGTCAAATTTGAAGACAGAATATAATATTGATAGTAAGACTCTTGGAAGTGTGGAGGATCAGCGAGATCTTGGAGTCCACGTCCATAGGACACTCAAAGCTGCTGCGCAGGTTGACAGTGTTATTAAGAAGGCTTAAGGTATGCTGGCCTTCATCAACCATGGGTTTGAGTTCAAGAGCCATGAGGTAATGTTACAGCTATATAAGACCTTAGTTACACCCCATTTGGAGTGCTGTGTTCATTTCTGGTCACTTGACTACAGGAATGATGTAGATGCTATAGAGAGAGATTAGAGGAGATTTACAAGAATGTTGCCTGGATTGGAGAGCATGCCTTATGAGAATAGGTTGCGTGAACCTGGCCTTTTCTCCTTGGAGCAATGGAGGATGAGAGGGGACCTGATAGAGGTTTATCAGATGATGAGAGACATTGATCATGTGGAGAGCCTGAGGCTATTTCCCAGGGCTGAAATGGCTAACACGAGGGGGCATAGTTTTAAGATGCTTGGAAGTAGGTACAAGGTGGATGTCAGAGGTAGGTTTTTCCCACAGAGAGTGGTGGGTATGTGGAATGGGCTGCCAGCAAAGGTGGTAGAGGTGAATCCAATAGGGTCTTTTAAGAGACTCTTGATAAGTACATGGAGTTTAGAAAAATAGATGGCTATGCGGTAGGGAATTTCTAGGGAGCTTCTAGAGTAGGTTACATAGTCGGCACGTGGCCAAGTGGTTAAGGCATTCATCTAGTGATCTGAAGGTCGCTAGTTCGAGCCTTGGCTGAGGCTGTGTGTGTGTCCTTGAGCAAAGAACTTAACCAAACATTGCTCTGCGGCGACACTAGTACCAAGCTGTATGGGTCCTAATGCCCTTCCCTTGGACAACATTAGTGGCTTGGAGAGGGGAGACTTGCAGCTTGGGCAACTGCTGGTCTTCCATAAAAAAAACCTTGCCCAGGCTTGCGCCCTGGAAACTTTCCAAGGTGCAAATCCATGGTCTATCGAGACTAACAGAGGCCTACACACACACATAGCCGGCACAACATTGTGGGCAGAAGGTCCTGTAATGTGCTGTAGACTTTCAATGTTTCTATTTTTCTAATACCCCTCCTTCTTGTAAAAGAGGCACATGCAAATTTTAAAAAGTGAAGGAAAGTACAGATGGACAGAGGACCTTATTTCATGATAAAGGTCCTGATGAAGAATTTCAGCCCCAATTGTCAGCTGTTTATTCCCCTTCATAGATGCTGTCTGATTTGTTGAGTCCTTCCAGCATTTTGTGTTTCTTTCCCCTTATTTCACTGCTGCTTTCAGTGAAGGAGGTAGCCATAGAAGTAATAGGCAGAAAGTCGAACGAGATGCCTGGTATCAGAGGGCTTGGTGGCATTCAGAGGCAAATGTGAAGGAATCTGTGGTAAGGGGTTGGCCAGGGCTTGGACAAGTAAAGGCCACTGATATTTATTTGAAATACAATATGTATAGGGTCTTTACCAATATATATTTCTTTGGTGTCCTCAGTTTTTGTTGTCAATTCGCCTGATTGCACATATCCTGTATAGTTGTTATACTGTGAGTTAAAGATCGCTGAGCAAGGGCACACTCACACACTCACATATTTATAAAAGAATAAGATGACAGCAGCAACATTGTTTCATCATAATTAATTTATAATAATACTACATATTATTTCATCTAATTAGTTGAGCTAATTGTAATTTGGTGTCAAAGTAGCTTACTTATGAATTTTCATTTCTTGTTCATCATATTCTTACTTCCTATAGTTTATGAGATGAGTGTCTTGTCTTCAAACTATAATTGTCATCATGCAATGTCTTTAGTTAATGAGAAAGTCAAGCCAGTTTCTCTGTTGTCTAAATTGTATCCCTATCACAACTGAAAAGTGGATTCTTATAGCAGGCTACCAAAGAAGGTATAGAGAACCTTATTAGTGGCTACCTAAACTAAACTTACAATTTCTTAACATCTTGATTTCTTAAAATAAGAGGTATTGGTAGCATAAATAAGAAAGAACTTTGACTAACATGGAGCAGAGGCTCTAATCAATGAATGAGCTGGTAAGGATTTTTGTGACACACACTTGACAAGTTATTAGTAAGCCTTTTCACAATAAGATAGCTTAACAGCAATATTGAACAAGAGTCCTCATTGTTACGACAAAATGCAATGCAATTTGACAGCTTCAAAAATAACTGCTGTGATAATATCTCACATTTGACATAAGGGTGAAGTTTGAAAGCATTAAATATGCTTTTGATATTCGTAGAAATATTTAGAATCTGCTTGCTGTTCAACATAAATTTCTCCATGAGATCGATGCACTTAGATTTCTAAAAAGCCTTTGATAAAAAGGTCTTCAAGAAATAATATGAAAGTAATGGAATTCCAAAGTGTATGATAAGAGTTCAGCATTTTAGAGGGAAACAATAGGGGAGGTGTTATTGAAAGACTGTTGTTAAAGAACACCATCTCACAGAAACAGGCCTTTTGACACAACTAGGCTATTCTGAATTATTATTCTGTCCATTCCCATCAACCTGCATCCAGAACACAGCCTTCAGTACCCCTCCCATCCATTTACTTATCCAAAATTCTCTTAAATGTTGAAATCGAATCTCCATTCACCACTTCTGCTGGCAGCTCATTCCACACTCTCACCACCCTCTAAATGAAGAAGTTCCCCCTCATGTTCCCCTTAAACATTTCACCTTTCACCCTTACCCCTTGGCATCTAGTTCTAGTCTCACCCAAACTCAGTGGAAAAAGCCTGCTCACATTTACCCCGTCTATACCCCTCATTATTCTGTATATCTCCATAAAATCTCCCCTCAATCCCCTGCACTCCAGGGATTAAAGTTCTAACCTATGCAACCTTTTCCTAATACTCAGGTCCTTAAGTCCCACCACAACCTTTAACATTTTCTCTGCACTCTTGCAATTTAATGATATCTCCAAATACTCCAAATTAATTAACCTCAATAATATCTTGTACAATCTCAACATAACATCCCAACTCCGATACTCTATAATTTGATTTATTAACATCAATGCGCCAAAAGCTCTCCATACAAGTAGCTCTAACTACTTGTGATGCCACTTTTAAGGAAATATGATTCTGTATTTCCAGAACCCTCTGTTCTGCTGAATTTCTCAGTGCCATGACATTCACCATTTAAGTCCGACACTGGTTGTCCTTCCTAAGTGCAACACCTTACACTTGTCTGCATTAAATTTTATCTGCTACATTTCAGCCCATTTTTCTGGCTGGTCCAGATCCCACTGCAAGCTTTGATAGCTTTCTTCACTGTCCACTATGCCTCACATCTAGGCCTCATTTGCAAACTTGCTGATCCAGTTGATCACATTCTCATTGTTGATGTAGATGATGCAACACAGATCCCTGTAGTACACAACTAGTCACAGGCCTAGAGTCAGAGAGATAACCATCTACTACCACTCTCTGGTTTCTCCCGTACAATGAATGTCAAATGCAGCTTCCTACCTCAACTGAAATGCCAAATAGCAGAACCTTCTTAACCAAACTCAAGTTTAATTTTAATTATCATTTAGCCATAAATAAATGTGACCAAACAAGACAGTGTTCCTCTGGGGCCAAGATGCAAAACACAGTACCACAGTCATACACAGCACAAGGCATGTATAGCACATCTAAGATAGTCTCCCAAAAATTATATAGCCTAAGTCTCTGAGAGACATGTCCTGTACGTTGAGGATGCATGGCTGTTTTCGGAAAGGACAAGCATTTCTTAGCAGTCCGTAGGCAAACGTATGCACGCACGCAAACACACAATCCAGTTTGTCATTCCACTGTTGAAATGCTTGAGGGCAATACCAATGTGAGAGGTTAGTCCTCAACCCAGCATGGACACTATGTTACACTGCCTCCAGCATCTTGTCTCCTACTACTACTGGAACAGGCAAGCCCGTGGCTTGTGGCCTAATCCTCACTACAACTGAGGCCACTTAGCTCCCCTGTCACCTGTCTCTCCAATAAACAAGGAGAAAGGACTTGTAGCAAATTCCATCAGGGCATTGCGATCGCAAGAGAAACATCCAAGACAATCACACACTGTTACTTTTACTTCCAGGGTGCCTCAAGGCAACTTGTGTAGTAGCAGAACTCTCAATAGATACGATTAAATATTTTTGTTTCAGCCTGACACAGTTAAAAAGCACAACTGCTTCCAAGGTCATTACAGTCAACAAAGATGTCTTAATGTGCTTAAATTAACTATCACTGCTGAAAACTGATGGAAACAATGCTGATTGTGGACTGACTCCACATAGGAAATGTGGTTGCAGGTCAGGGATACAAGTGTGTTTAAGGAAACTGGGTTTTAAACTCCCAATACCGACTATCTTGCTGGAAAAAGTGCAGTCTCTGGTGAATAAAATCAATGATCTCAGAGCTAGGGTGCTGAATCAAAGGGATATTAGGACCACATGTGTTTCTTCGTTTCACGGAATGCTGGTTAATCCCTTATGTACCAGATGCAGCGATTCAGATTGGCGGGTTTATATTACACCGTCAGGATAGATCTATAGAGTCTTTCAAAAGCAGAGGTGGAGGAGTATGCCTCATGATCAACTCTTCTTGGTGCACAAATATATCAGTGCAGTCCCAATGCTGCTCACCAGACCTGGAATATCTAGCAGTTAAATGCTGTCCTTTTTACCTACCACGGGAGATTTCCGGAATCATTTTGGTAGCGGTGTACATTCCACCTTAGGCCAATGTCAGTCAGGCTTTAGATGATCTGAGCAATGGGATCAACATGCATGAAACAGCGCACTCTAACTCCTTTTCCATTGTTTTGGGGGATTTTAACCAGGCCAATCTGAAAAAAAATCACTAAACAATTACCATCAACAGATCACTTGCAATACCAGAGGAAACAACACACTGGACCACCATCAAGAATGCCTACCGTGCTGTTCCACGCCCTCACTTCAGGAAGTCTGATCACCTGGCTGTACTTCTACTCCCTGAGTATAGGCAGAGACTGAAGACTGCAGCACCAGTAGTGAGGACCAAGAAGGTTTGGACAAGGGAATCACAGGAGCACCTACAGGACTGCTTTGAATCGGTGGATTGGGGAGGGAGGGAGGCTACTGCACAGGACCAAAAGAAGCTGCAGAGGGTTGTAAATTTAGTTGGCTCCATCTTAGGTACTAGCCTATAAAGTTCCCAGGACATCTTCAAGGACTGGTGTCTCAGAAAGGCAGTGTCCATTATTAAGGATATCCAGCACCCAGGGCATGCCCTTTTCTCACTGTTACCATCAGATAGGAGGTACAGAAGCCTAAAGGCACACACACAGCAATTCAGGAACAACTTCTCCCCCTCTGTCATCCGATTCCTACATGGACATTGAATCTTTGGACACTACCTCACTTTTTTAATATATATTATTTCTTTTTTTTGCTTGATTTTTAATCTATATACTATAATTTATTTATTTATTTATTATTATTATCATTAATTTTTTTCTTCTCTATTATGTATTGCATTGAACTGCTGCTGCTAAGTTAACAAATTTCACGACATATGCCGGTGATAATAAACCTGATTCTGATTCTGACCTTTGCACACCGGCTCCAATGCCTTCCTGTAACAGGCAGTAACACAGTCTGCACAAAGTCCAGCTCCTCCACCAGTGAGCAGCTCGCTGATCAGTACTTGAAGTTCTCAATGTCCAGCATTGTCTTGCAATCATAAAAAAGACCTTTAAAAGCATCAGAAACACCTTTGGATGGCCCCCGAGAGGCTGATGCGTCTGAACGTGCCGCTGTATTACTGGAAATTCTTATGTGGGACCTCGTCAAAGGCCTTGCTAAAGTTCGCATAGAAAACATCCATTGCGTTTCCTTCATCAGCTCTACTGGTAAGTTCCTGAAAAACTACTGCATATGATTCATTAGACACGACCTACCACTATCAAAGCCATGTTACCTACATAATCAGTCCTTGTCTATCCAAACACTTATATATCCAGTCCCTTAGCACACCTTCCATAACTTTCCCACTACTGATGCCACTTGGGTTATTCTTAGAGCCTTTCGAAAGCAATGGAACATTGACTCTCCTGCAATTTCCTGCAACCCTTACCCGTGGCTAAGGACATTTGAAGTACCTCTGCAAGGGCCCTGCTATTTCTGCACTAGTCTCCCAAAAGATATGTGGGAACACCTTACCAGGCTCTGATAACTTGTCCACCCTAACATGCCTCTGTAATCCATATATGGCCCATGAGTCCACTGCTGTTTTGTCTTGGTCCTATAGATCCTCTGTCCATCACCTGTGTAAATACAGACGGGAAAATTTGATTTAAGATCTCCACCATCTTTTTCAATGAGAGATGTTAGATGACAACTATATTGTATTCAATGCTTAAGTTGTAATATCAGTCCCTAAAGTTCCAGTATCATATTCCTGGACAGGGCGCATGAAACATAACACAGACTTGTTCATGGATTAAATTAAAATGAGAAGGAAGGAGACAATAAAGGTCTAAATTGCTAGTGGGAAATACAACAGATGGATTGCAAGCAATACTGTGTTAGCAAAAAAAAAAGAATGCCACACTGTATACATGGTATTAGTGTATATTCTGAGTGATACTTAACCATTAAGTCTTGTCTTATAAGCATGTGCCACAAGTTTATTTATTCAACCAGGCTTCACAGAGATGTAATTAAAATGATGGGCCTGGGTTCTGTTCAACTGCTTGAGTTAAGTTGCAAATTGAAGGGAAAGCTAAAATGCATTGGAAATCTGTAAGAAATGTTTTAGGTTGGAAATCAATAAAGGATTTCTTTTGTAGTGTTTGAACTGGTCACAGTAATGCTATGTTTCACATTACTATAACCAGTTGCATCAGGGAAACATCAGAGAAAAGGGATTTTCCAATTATTGAGGATAGGTGAAGATTTGCAGAAATCACGGGGAGTTATGATCTCATCATGCCTTGCTTGATTGACTTAGAAAGTCAGACTGCACCTACTTGTAGTTTTTCCTGTATTGACTATGCTTTTGCTTTGTCCCTTCTCTCTGCAAACTGTCCAGATAAAGTTTGGGAGAATCATCTGTGTATTTGCTTTTTGCCTAGTTAAGATAGATTGATTGCATTTCATTCCCAACTTTCTTCCAGACATTCACATGTTTACACAGATAGCTTTTGTGCTTCACTGTGGATTAAATGTCTAAGATTAATTAGGGGCAGAATCAAACTAAGGAAAAAGGAGTCAAAAATGTGAGCAATAAAGAGGAGGAAGAGGGAAATACAATGTTAAAGAATGGGAAAAAAGCTTTCAATGGGCTAATCAATTCCATATCCATACAGCTAAGTTTCCCAGGATCCTGTGCCTCCTGACTTTCTACTATGGGCAACCTATTCAAGCACCTTACTAAAATGCATACACACCTCATCCACTGCTCTACCTTCATCAAAATGCTTTGTGACAATCTCAAAGAACTCAATCAGGCATGACCTCCCCCTCACAAAGCTGTGTTGGCTATTCCTAGACAGACTATGCTTCTCCAAATACTCATAAGCACTCTCTCTAAAAATGTTTCCATCAGCAAAGAAAGACCTATTGGTCTGTAATTCCCAGGGTTATCTCTACTGCCTTTCTTGAGTAATGGAATAGCATTTGACACCTTCCAATCATCTGGTACTACTCCTGTGGCCACTGAGGATGAAAAGATCATTGCCAAAGCCAAGCCATCTCTTCCTTGCTTCCCTTAGTAACTTGGGGTATATCCCATCTGTTCCCAATGACTTATCTATCCTAATGCTTTTTTAAAACTTGCAACATACCTTCTTTCTTAACATCAATATGTTCAAACTAATTAGCCTGTCCTATGCTGTCCTCATTAATGTTGATGTCCCTCTCACTGGTGAATAACTGAAGCAAATTATTCATTCAGGTCTCACCCTACCTCCTCCAATTCCAGGCATGTTTCCTCTTCTAGCCCTGGTCACTCCTACCCTCACTCTAGCCATCCAACTATTCTTCCATATGAGTAGATCACCTTGGGGATTTCCTTAATCTTACTTGCCAAAGCCTTCTCACACCCCTTCCATCTCTCCTAAATCTATTCTTCAGTTACTTCCTGGCCATCTTGCAATTCTCTAGAGCTCTGTCTGATCCTTGCTTCCTAAACCTTAAGAAAGTTTCTTTCTTCCTCTTGACTAGATGTTCCACATCTCTTGTCAACCATGGTTTCTTCTTCATCCTACCATCCTTTTCCTGACTCAAAGGTACAGACCTATCCAGAAACCCCAGCAAGTACTCCACATGCAACATCCACATTTTCATTGTGTATCCCCCAAGTGTATTTTGCCCAGCTTCTGCTCCCAAGTTCCTGCCTATTAGCATTATAATTCCCAATCCATCAAGTAAATACTTTCTTTCATACCATCTATTCCTGTCCCTCTTCAAGGCTGTAGTGAAGATCAGGGAGTTGTAGTCACTGTCTCTGAAATGTTCTCCCACTGAGAGATCTGACACCTGATCTGGTCTGATCTGATATTGCCAAGCATCAAATCCAATACGGTATCTCCTCCAGTGAAATTGCCTACATATTGAGTCAGAAATCTTTCCTGGACACACCTTACAAATTCTACTGCATCTAAACCTTTTGCACTAATGTGGCTGCAATCAATGTTAGGGAAGTTGAAGTCCCCCATGATAACAACCCTATCATTTTTGCACTTTTCCAAAATCTACCCCTCAATCTGTTTCTTGGTGTTTCTGTTGCCTTTGAGGGGGCGGGTAATATGGAGTATTTCCAATAGAGTGATTGCTCTCCTTCCTGTGTCTAGCTTCCACCCACACTGACTCAATAGACAATACCTTAATGACATACCTGCTTTCTGCAGCTGTGATACTATCCCTGATTAGCAATCCCATACCCCCACCTCTTTTATCCCCTCCATGTTATTTTTGAAACATTTTTAAACCCCATAACATCCACCCAGCCATTCCTGCCATTGTGACAGCCAACTCCCTGTAACAGCCACAACATTGTTGTTCCATGAACAAACCCATGCTCTAAGTTCATCACCTTTGTTCTGGATACTTCTTGCCTTAAAATCCTCACTTCCATCCATTCCACTGACTGCAATTTTGCCCTACAAACTTCCCCTCCTTCCTCACAGAATCTCTTCACACTGCACCTACCTGTACACCAACTGCGACATCTTCTGACCTTTCACTCTAGTCCCCATCCCTGCGCCAAACCAGTTTAAATCCTCCCCACACGAGTGAATCTGCAGATGCTGGAAGTAAATAAAAACACAAAATGCTGGCAGAACTCAACAGGCCAGACAGCATCTATGGGAGGAGGTAGTGACAACGTTTCGGGCCGAAACCCTTCATCAGGAGTGAAAGATGAAACCCTTCATCTGTGCTCTCTCCTGATGAAGGGTTTTGGCCCAAAACGTCATCACTACCTCCTTCCATAAATGTTGTCTGGCCTGCTGAGTTCTGCCAGCATTTTCTGTTTTTATTTAAATCCTCCCCAGCAGCTCTAACAAGTGTACCCACAAAGATATAGGTCTCCCTCTGGTTCAGGTCTAATCTGTCCTTTTTGTACAGGTCATACCTTCCCCAGAAGAGATCTAAGTTGTCCAGAAATCTGAAACCCTGGCCCATGCACCAATTCCTCAGCCACACATTGATATGACAAATCATCCCATTCCTACCCTTACTAGCGCATCACACATACAGCAAGCCAGAGATTGTGGTCTTTGTGGTCTTGATTTTTAGCTTCCTGCTTAGCTCCCTATATTCGAGCTTCAGGACCTCACCCTGTTTCCTGTGTTATTGGTATCAATATGTACCATGGTTTCTAGCTGCTTATCTTACCCCTTTAGGATGCGGTGGACCAGATCTGAGAAGTCCCTGACCCTGGCACCTGGGAGGCAACATTTCCACATGAGTGTCTCTTTCATGCCCTCAGAATCTCCTGTCTGCTCTTCTAATCCAACTTCACTCCTGTTCTTCCCACTTCCCTTCTGAATCACAGAGCCTGACTCAGTGCCAGAAACCTGGCAACTGTGGCTTTCCCTGGTTGGTTGTTCCACTGTAGTATCCAAAGTGGTACACCTGTGCTCTGCATAGTCTGCCTATTCCCTTTCCTTTTCCTAATGGTCAAACAGCTACTTGCCTCCTGCAACTTAGGGATAACCACCTTGCTGCAGATCAGATCTATCTAATCCTAATTCTCCCACATGAGCTGTAGTTCACCCAGCTGCAGCTCCCGTTCCCCAGCACGGTCTATAGGGAGCTGCAAGAGGATGGGTCTCATGCAAATGTAGTTATCAAGAAGGCTGGAATTCCCATATCTCACATGAAGAGCACACCACTGACCTTGGACCCATTTTCATTGTATCAGTGTGCACTAATGGACAAGGAAAGAAAGAAATGTACCAAAACTTACCTTACCCTTCATCCCTTTTTGACTAAACCTCTGGAGGAAAATCCTCAAACCCTCCACTCTAACATTGTCCACTCCAATAATGGCCACTGTCACAATGGCTTCATAAGTCAAGGGATGGGGTGAGAGAATATGGAAGTTGGCAGGAATAGGGAGATTACAGTCAGTTCAGCAAGTCCATGCTCCATTAGTGCCTAGTTTGTAAATAATCCTATTTGTGATTACTTTCCAATGAGCTCTGCTGGAGAATGCATGGATATTGAGTGAAGGCAGGATCAGAGCTGTCCAATGACTTATGATTCCTTATTAAATGCGACCATTTGAACAAGTTATTCAAGTTATTTGTGTAGTTTTAACCAAAAGAAGTTAACAAAAGTACAGAGGAATGGAAATTCTAGTCTGTAATCCAATTAAAATTGTGATGGAAGGAGAAAGGGCATTGAATTAAAGATTTTTTTAAATATTGTTTTCAAGATGTGAGTGTCACTGGCCTAATTATCTTTGAGAATCAAATGAAGAGGCATCTTCTTGAACCACTAAAGTCATTTTATTTTTAGACAAAGATTTTCCTAGTCTCAGGACACCACAAACTGATCTACAACAATGAATTTTATTTTCATGTACTCACTCCTGAAAAGCAATATTTTAAAAAAAATTCCTAGAGTTTAGAACTTCATTGTAGGGCTTGAACTAAACATCTGTTTCATTATTGTTGGTTCAATATTAACAGTAATATATAGAGCTGTGAAATGACAAAACAATGTTCAAATAAAAATCACCAGAAGTGAGAAAAATACAATATTGTCCACCTTTCCCTTTCGTTTGTTATCTGGGTTCGACAGGTATAACTACTGCCTCTGAGGCAGAGTTTAAATCTCACTCCAGATACAAGACACTTAAAGTGGAAGCAAACTTTCCTGAGGAAATGCTGCTCTATTGTACTGAATTGCTGCTTTTTAAAATGGTGTGCTAAGGGAAAGCTCTTGTCCAACTAGCACATAACTTCAATCGCAATAAATGTGCATTTATCATAACAATGAATTTATACAAATAATCTTCTGTTTCTTTATTTGTTCTGTTAATTCCTCACCATTGACCATGCACCCTCATTCTTTTCATGATTCAGCAAACCCTGCACTCCTTTCTATCACAGCCTTTCTCTTGGTAAACCATTGTCATGAAACACTCTCTCTGATTCACTCTCCACAGATACTGTCTAACTTCTCTGCCTTTTTTTTAATATCGGTATCAAATTTCTAGCACCAACAGTCATAGGTTTTATTCAAAAGTATTTTATTAGCTGTAGAACACTTTGGGTTACAAAATATATAAAATAAATGGAAGTTTTGCTTTCTTTCTAGCTACAGAATATGGAAGATTCACACCAACATGTGCTGAATTATATTTACCTAATCTGCAGCATGTAATTAAATTATGCCAATGATTTTTTTTGCTAGAGCTAAAAGTAAGACCTATGTCCCTTTATACCGTAGCTGTTTAGTTATCAAATTCCAGTAGGCTAGACATGGATTCCAACTGCTGTAGAGGATAATTTCCATGAGATGAGACTCTTCTCCAGAATAGATATATCAACTCATAGTAGAAAAGTAAGCCTACATATGGCTCACCAGTTGGAGCACCCGTCACCGCTGAGACTTGGACTAGTGATCAGTACTGTGTGACAGTACCCTGCTGTTTCTTATGCTAAAAATGACATTATTTAAGCCTCGTCACATTCTCAATGGAATTAAAATGCCAGTTCCAAAAATAGCCACAAAACCTAAATGTCATTTCTAGCAAATATCTATGGTCTTGGTAGTAGAGGCATGAGTTGCAGAAACCAACAATTTGTCATATTTCATGCATGACCAATGTCTTACAAGATTAGAAAAATAATACATTTCATGACCTTTTAGTACACACTACTATTTTTTGTAATCTAACAGAAAACATGTATTTCATATTCACGCCTGATTAAAAAATGTTCCACAGGGCAAAAAGAGAAGTGGTAGATGCAGATCTTACTCATATCACTTTCACTTCTTACTGCTAATAGAAAATGAAAAACAATAAAAATAATTTACACAAACAGTAAAAGATAAAAGTGCATATAATCTAAACTGATTAAAAATAGGAACATGCTCCTGACTAAGGAGATAGTACAACAACGTCATCAAACATTCCCTTCTTGTATTTCCTTGGTGAAGATATGTCCTTTGATAACTGTTAATATTTAACATAATGTAAAATAAAACATATTTAACAGAAACCTTGCAATTCTTCAGAAGTTCAGGCATTCAAGTCATATTTCACTTAGGAATTCAAAATTCAGATACTTATATTTATGCCAGTACCTTCCAGCCTTGTACCTATTCACTGTTTTGTTCATTCTTGTCATGATCATTTTATCAGTTATACTGAAGAAACCACGAGATCACTTTTACCAGCTACTCTGAACGGGCAAAATGTGAACTACAGCATCCCACATAGCTAACAAAATTTGGTGGCATTAGTTGTACCAAGCACACAAACATGATGGAAAATGATGGTTGTGTAACAGATGGTTGAAATGCTTTGTATTGTCACTGTTTTAATGAGATGGTCACTCACTGGAACACATAGTGTGCTCAGATAATGAAAATCCATAAGAAAAGGCTAAATGATTATCACCTAGTGACACACTCAGGATGTTGCAGAAGCAATATTTATAAAGGAATGAAAGGAAACTGTAATTTCATGAGAAATTACTTTCATCTTGCCGCTGACCCAACTTGAAATACGGACTTGGTGGCAGAGATCTGGAAATCCAGCAGGACTGATCCTATTCCTTCCTAATTGTTCAGAATAAAGAACTTCAGGCTAAGTGTGGATGAATGTTGAAGATCCACTCTGAAATCGCAGGAACTGAATTCATATACTGAGAATATGCCGCAGCTCTGCAGCCCCTGTGCTGGTGGTTTGTATCTTGTGAGCTACCAGCACAAAGGGGTAGTCCATGAGTTTGTATTCCCACATCTAAATTAGAGGGCTGCTGATTCAATACCCCTGCCAGCTACTTCAACACAAACATATAGGTGACCACTACTTTAATATACTACAGTACTGTCAGAGGTACTATCTTCCAGATAGGCTATTAAACCAAGAATCCCATCTACTTTCTTGGGTGATGAAAAAATATGATAAAACTTTTCAAAGATCAGAATAGTTCTTCTACTATCCTGATGAATCTTTGACACCCCCATCCAACACCTGAAGGCAGATTATTTGTTCATCATCACATTATGCTTGCTTTGCACAAGTTGGCGCTGTTTTTCCCTGTCTTACAGAAATGTCTACACCTGTAAGTATTAGCTGGGCATGCAGTTTGGTTCTGAAAGATACATACAGTCAGAGGCCACTTTATTAGATACACCTGTGCACCTGTTTGTTAATACAAGTATCTAATCAGCCAATTATGTGACAGCAGCTCAGTGCACAAACACGTATAGACATGGTCAAGAGGTTCATTTGTTGTTCAGACCAAACATTAGAATCGGGGAAGGAACGTGATCTGAGTGACTTTGACCATGGTATGATTATTGGTGACAGATGGGGTGGTTTGAGTATATAAGAAACTGCTGATCTCCTGGGACTTTCACACACGACAGACTCTAGAATTTACAGAGAATGGTGTGAAAAACAAAAAAAAAATCCAGTGAGTGGCAGTACTGTGGGTAAAAACACTTTGTTAAGGAGAGAGTTCAGAGGAGATTAGCCAGACTGGTTCAAGCTGCCAAGAAGATGACAGCAACTCACATAACCACACATTACAACAGTGGTGTGCAGAGGAGCATCTCTGGACACGTAACATATCGAACCTGGAAGTGGATGGGGCACAGCCGCAAAAGAAACATACATTCAGTGACTATTAGATACAGGATGCATCTAATAAAATGGCACTGAATGTATATCAAAGTACAAAAGTACAAAGTAAAATTCTTTTATGCAGGTATACTTAGCTACAGTGGTCTGGTATATGTTTTAGACAAGCAATATTTATAGTCCACAAGAGCAAAACTTCATCTTTTCCTTCTTTCACCTCTGAAATTGCTGAAGGTGGGTGAGCTGGAGAGTGCTTTGTCTGGGGTTCTAAGTTTGCAATGCATCTGCATCAGCCACATTAGCATGTACTCTTTGTATTCACTGACTGACATAACTGTGCATTCATTGATTGACACTGACTGTCATTCAGATTCACAATCACTCAGTTGGTCATTCATCTTCACTCCTTTCTGCTCATTTACCATTATGTTAAATTAATCATTCAAGTTTTAACACACAAGCAAATTCAATCTCTCTCTCTTAACCATTACTTTTATACTTTACTTCCTATATTCATTTTAACATTCAATCACTAGCTCACACTCATTTACAAAGGTACTCAGGCATGATTGAATCCAGCTTTGTTCCTGGTATCATGGAATTCTATTCTAACTCACAGAACTCAATCAGACAATCCAGGGAAGTCATCCTCTGGGGTGTGATGAGTGTGAGCCCAGGAAATACATGAGGCGTGGGAGTCCAGGAACCTAATCTGAGCCCACTACAGGCCTAAAGAATTCATGCAAGGCCAGGCATGTGGCCAGACCTACAGAACAAGTAGAAGTTCAAGTTTAATTGTCATTAAACCATCCATGAATACAGCCAAACAAAACAGCATTACTCTGCGAAACACAGTACTAACAGCCATCCACAACACCAGGCAGATAATGCACAAATACGATAGCAAGCACATGTAAGATAGCAGTAAAATAAAGTCACACGCAAAAAAATATAGTGCAAGACCCTGAGTCCACAAATGTTGCAGCAGTCAGCAGTCAAACACAGAAGGAGTTGTCTTCTATTGAGCAAACATTCCCTCTGACCAATGGGAACTAACATCAACCATCTCCCCTTAATCTATTTCAAATTCTTTGTCTTGTACTATCACTCATTCACAATTTCTCTCATTGAATAACTTGCCCCTTTACCTGAGAACAGAGGTAGATACTAACTAATGAGTGAGATGCCCCTGTCGTCCTTTACTTTTCATTTGCCCTCACTTAATTAACGAGATAAAATCCTATGGTGTTACAGGAGAGAGATTGGCATGGATAGAGGAATGACTGACAGGCAGGAGGCAGGGTGTGGGAATAAAGGGGATCTTTTCTGGTTGGCAGCCAGAGACTAGTGGTGTTCTGCAAGGGTCAGTATTGGGACCGGTACTTTTGACATTGTTTGTCAATGATTTGGATAATGGAATTGATGTCTTTGTGGCACCGTTTGTGGAACATACGAAGATAGGTGGATGGGTAGGGAGTGCTGAGGAAGCAATGCGATTGCAGCAGGACTTAGACAAATTGGAAGAATGGGTAAAAAAGTGGCAGAAGGAATACAGTGTTGGGAAATGTATGATTATGTATTTTGGTAAAAGGAACTAAAGTGCAGACTATTATCTAAATGGGGACAAGGTTCAAACATCAGAAGTGAAAAGGGACTTAGAAGTCCTTGTGCAAGACTCCAAGAAGGTTAATTCACAGGTTGAATCTATGGCAAAGAAGCCAAATGCAATGTCGGCATTTATTTCAAGGGGAATAGAATATAAAAGCAAGGGGATATTGCTGAAGCTTTATAAGACACTAATCAGGTCACACGGAGTATTGTCATTGGAGAGAGTCTAGAGGAGGTTCATGAGGATGATTCTGGGAATAAAGGGGTTAACATATGAGGAGCGTTTGGCAGCTTTGGGCCTGTACTCACTAGAATTTAAAAGAATGCATGGGGATCTCATTGAAACCACCGAAAGTTGAAAGGACTAGATAAGGTGGATGTGGAGAGGATGTTTCCTCTGCTGGGGGTATCCAGAACTAGAGGGCACAGCATCAAAATTGAGGGGCAACCTTTTAGTACAGAGGTAAAGAGGAATTTTCTTAGCCAAACAGTGGTGAATCTGTGGAATGCTCTGCCACAGACTGTGGTGAGGCCAAATCATTGGATATATTTAAAGTGCAAGTCGATAATTTCCTGATTGGGCAGGGCATCAAGGGATATGGTGAGAGGGCAGATGTATGGGGTTGAATGGGATCCAGGAACAGTCATGATGAAATGACGGAGCAGACTCAGTGGGCTGAATGGACTAATTCTGTGTCTTATGGTCTTAATTCTATTTCTTTCATCCTCCCTCACTCTATTTGGATCAGAGCTAGCACTAGGTTAAAGCCTTTATTTGAATCAGTAGCTAAGGATTGTTCAAAAGCAAAGGGCAGGTCTCCAAATCTGAACAGGTTCCTACCAATTGCCATAACCAGCCCCAAATGCTTTAGAAGTATTTGCCTGCTAACCTTCTCATGTGGAAAAGATGGTCTTTTGATAGCCCATACAATCTAAGTTCTGTTGCTGAGGGTTCCCTGGGTGCAGAAACCTATTATAACAGAGTTTCCTGTCAATATACAGGGAAATCCCTTTAGAAATCCCATTCCTTAACTCAGCCTGCATTATTAGTACATCAGTTAAGTGCAATTAACTGTATTCAGGAAAAGTTGGCAAATAAAATTCTTCTACTAACCTCAAATGCATTACACTAAAGAAAGAAGCCAAATAGATTTAATATTGCTCTCATCACAAAGGTAAAACTGATGTTCACTTCAAGCAAGGTAATATTCCAAAGAAATAAATAGCTTGTGCTTTATATAGGCAATCTTGTAGTGTGGAGAAGTTTGTACTTCAAGAAAAGGTGTCCATTATGTGACTTTCTGTGATGCCAACCCATATTTCCCATTGAATTCCAGGTTATTAATGGAGATCCATTCCTATGGAATGTTTTTCTCTCAACAGTAATAACAACACCACAGCAGCTGGTTCACAGTGAGGGGAGGAGTTATGGGGGTGTGCTTTTAAAGGGAGGCAGTTAAAAGATTGCCTTGTCAGTTTCCAAAGCAAATTTCTTAAGTGGCCAGCAGCTGTGTTTGGAGATACATGCAACTACAGATGCTTATCACCTACCAGTCTACAGCGAATAGAGACATTCAATTGTAAATGTGTACATATATAGTTCAATGATAAAACTCACAATGTAACAATGGCCATTTACCTTTACTACCAACTCTCGCACTTGCTAGCCCTTTTTCAGATAACTTGAGGGTAGATGATATCGAAAACTCCTGGAGAATAATGCCGGTAAGAGCAGCAAAATGAAAAAAAATGCTTAAAAGCAAAATAAACCTACCACACAAAAAAATAACATCTGCATACTGAAATCTGGGCCTTTCTCAAGAAATGCATTGAAAAAATAATAAAAGTAGACATGTTTTGTTCTTTTCACACATTTCAAGTTTAATTAATGTCTTTTCCCACCTAAATTCAGAGCAAGAAGGCTGCGAGTGAACTGCTGATTTTTCGGAGTGAAGAGAGTTTTTTACAACTCGGGTTAAAGAGAGGAGAGACTGCACGAGTGCATGACGTCACCCAGTAGAGCACAAAAGTTTTAAAAAGATGCCGTATCCAGCCAGAAGCGTCGGAGCGGGCAGTGGAGTGAGAAGCAGCAGAGTGATAGGGCTTTGGCTCAACGAGCTTAGACGGTAACAGGATGAGGCGAGGTAGGAAGTATGTGTGTGAGGCCAGTTTTCTGTGCTCAGTGTCAGATGTGGGGGGTCCTGGAGTCCCCCAATCTCCTGGATGGCCATATCTGCACCAGGTGTGTCGAGCTGCAGCTCCTGAAGGACCGAGTTAGGAAACTGGAGATGCAGCTCGATGACCTTCGTCTGGTCAGGGAGAGTGAGGAGGTGATAGAGAGGAGTTACAGGCAGGTGGTCACACCAGGGCCGCGGGAGACAGACAAGTAGGTCACAGTCAGGAGGGGGAAGGGGAAGTGTCAAGTACTAGAGAGTACCCCTGTGGCTGTGCCCCTTAACAATAAGCACTCCCGTTTGAGTACTGTTGGGTGGGACAGCCCACCTAGGGGAAGCAGCAGTGGCCATGCCTCTGGCAGAGTCCAGCCCTGTGACTCAGAAGGGTAGGGAAGGGAAGAGGAAGGCAGTAGTGATAGGGGACTCTATAATTAGGGGGTCAGACAGGCGATTCTGTGGATGCAGGAAAGATACTCGGATGGTAGTTTGCCACCCAAGTGCGAGGGTCCAGGATGGTTCGGATCGCGTCCAAGATATCCTGCAGTGGGAGGGAGAACAGCCAGAGGTCATGGTACATATTGGTACCAATGACATAGGCAGGAAAAGGGAAGAGGTCCTGAAAAAAGACTACAGGGAGGAAGGAAGGAAGTTGAGAAGCAGGACTGCAATGGTAGTAACCTCGGGATCACTGCCTGTGCCTCATGACAGTGAGTATAGGAATAGGATGAGGTGAAGGATATATGTGTGGCAGAAAGATTGGAGCAGGGGGCAGGGATTCAGATTTCTGGATCATTGAGATCTCTTTTGGGGCAGGTGTGACCTGTACAAAAAGGATGGGTTGCACTAGAACCCTAGGGGGACCAATATCCTGGTGGGGAAGTTTGCTAAGGCTATTGGGGAGAGTTTAAACTAGAATTGTTGGGGGGTGGGAACCGAACTGAAGAGACTGGGGCAGAGGAGGCTGGCTCACAAACAGAGAAAGCTTGTAGACAGTGCGAGAGGGAGGATAAGCAGGTGATAGTCAAGGGATGTGCTCAGACCGAAGGCTTAAGATGTGTCTATTTCAATACAAGGAGTGTTGTGAACAAAGCGGATGAACTTAGAGCGTGGATCAGTACTTGGAGATATGATGTGGTGGCCATTACAGAGACTTGGATGGCTCAGGGACAGGATTGGTTACTTCAAGTTCCGGGTTATAGATGTTTCAGAAAGGACAGGGAGGGAGGCAAAGGAGGCGGGGGCATGGCACTGTTGATCAGAGATAGTGTCACAGCTGCAGAAAAGGTGGACGTCATGGAGGGATTGTCTAGAGTCTCTGTGGGTAGAGGTTAGGAAGAGGAAAGGGTCAATAAATTTACTGGGTGTTTTTTATAGGCCGGCTAATAGTAACAGGGATATCAAGAAACAAATAGGGAAACAGATCCTGGAAAGGTGTAATAATAACAGAGTTGTCGTGATGGGAGATTTTTATTCCCCAAATATCGATTGGCATCTCTCTAGAGTGAAGGGTTTATATGGGGTGGAGTTTGTCAGGTATGTTCAGGAAGGTTTCTTGAAACAATATGTAGATAAGCCTACAAGAGGCGGGACTGTACTTGATCTGGTATTGGGAAATGAACCTGGTCAGGTGTCAGATCTCTCAGTGGGAGAGCGTTTTGGAGATAGTGATCATAATTCTCCTTTACAATAACATTGGAGAGAGATAGGAACAGATAAGTTAGAAAAGCATTTAATTGGAGTAAGGGGAATTATGAAGCTATCAGGCCGGAAATGAGAGGATTAAATTCGTAGTAGATGTTCTCAGGGAAAAGTACAGAAGAAATGTGGCAAATATTCAGGGTATATTTGTGTAGTGTTCTGTATAGGTATGTTTCAATGAGACAGGGAAATTATGTTAGGGTACATGAACCGTGGTGTACAAAGGCTGTAATAAATCTAGTCAAGAAGAAAAGAAAAGCTTACAAAAGGTTCAGAGAGCTAGGTAATGTTAGAGATCTAGAAGATTATAAGGCTACTAGGAAGGAGCTTAAGAAGGAAATTAGGAGAGCCAGAAGGGGCCATGAAAAGGCTTGGTGGGCAAGATTAAGGAAAATCCCAAGGCATTCTGCAAGTATGTGAAGAGCAAAAGAATAAGATGTGAAAGAATAGGACCTATCAAGTGTGACAGTGGGAAATTATGTATGGAACCGGAGGAAATAGCAGAGGTACTTAATGAATACTTTACCTCAGTATTCACTATGGAAAAGGATCTTAGTGATTGTAGTGATGACTTGCAGCAGACTGAAAAGCTTGAGCATGTAGATATTAAGAAAGAGGATGTGCTGGAGCTTTTGGAAAGCATCAAGTTGGATACGTCCCTAGGACTGGATGAAATGTACCCATGGGAGGCGAGGGAGGAGAATGCTGAGCCTCTGGCAATGATCTTTGCATCATCAATGGGGACGGGAGAGGTTCCAGAAGATTGGAGGGTTGCGGATGTTGTTCCTTTATTCAAGAAAGGGAGAAGAGATAGCCCAAGAAATTATAGACCAGTGAGTCTTACCTCAGTGGTTGGTAAGTTGATGGAGAAGATCCTGAGAAGCAGGATTTATGAACATTTGGAGAGGTATAATATGATTAGGAGTAATCAGCATGGCTTTGTAAAGGGTAGGTCGTGCCTTACGAGCCTGATTGAATTTTTTGAGGATGTGACTAAACAGAAAGATCAGTAGATGTAGTGTATATGGATTTCAGCAAAGCATTTGATAAGGTACCCCATGCAAGGCTTATTGAGAAAGTAAGGAGGCATGGGATCCAAGGGGACATTGCTTTGTGGATCCAGAACTGGCTTGCCCACAGAAGGCAAAGAGTGGTTGTAGACGGGTCATATTCTGCATGGAGATTAGTCACCAGTGGAGTGCCTCATGGATCTGTTCTGGGACCCTTACTCTTCATGATGTTTATAAATGACCTGGATAAGGAAGTGGAGGGATGGGTTAGTAAGTTTGCTGATGACACAAAGGTTGCAGGTGTTGTGGATAGTGTGGAGGGCTGTCAGAGGTTACAGCAGGACATTGATAGGATGCAAAACTGGGCTGAGAAGTGGCAGATGGAGTTCAACCCAGATAAGTGCGAGGTGGTTCATTCTGATAGGTCAAATATGATGTCAGATTATAGTATTAATGGTGAGACTCTTGACAGTGTGGAGGATCAGAGAGATTTTGGGGTCCCAGTCCATAGGATGCTCAAAGCAGCTGCGTTGTTTGACTCTGTGGTTAAGAAGGTGTATGGTGCATTGGCGTTCATCAATCGTGGAATTGAATTCAGGAGCAGAGAGGTAATGTTGCAGCTATATAGGACCCTGGTCAGACCCCACTTGGAGTACTGTGCTCAATTCTGGTCGCCTCACTACAGGAAGGATGTGGAAGCCATAGAAAGGGTGCAGAGGAGATTTACAAGGATGTTGCTTGGATTGGGGAGCATGCCTTATGAGAACAGGTTGAGTGAACTCAGCCTTTTCTCCTTGGAGTGAAGGAGGATGAGAGGTGACCTGATAGTGGTGTACAAGATGATGAGAGGCATTGATCGTGTGGATAGTCAGAGGCTTTTTCTCAGGGCTGAAATGGTAACCACAAGAGGACACAGGTTTAAGGTGCTGGGGAGTAGGTACGGAGGAGATGTCAGGGGTGAGATTTTTTATGCAGAGAGTGATGAGTGTGTGGAATGGGCTGCCAGCAACGGTGATGGAGGCGGATACGGTAAGGTCTTTTAAGAGGTTTTTAGATAGGTACATGGAGCTTAGTAAAATAAAGGGCTATGGGGAAGTCTAGTAATTTCTATGGTAGGGACATGTTCGGCATAGCTTTGTGGGCCGAAGGGCCTGTATTGTGCTGTAGGTTTTCTATGTTTTCTATGTAAATTTGGTAAGTGTGAATTTTATTCTATATCTCAGTGTTTTGGGTAGCAGTTTATGAATTTCATAAGGGTGTATTTCTCTAATGTGGATGTCATCTGCTACATTATGCATTAAGGTATGTTACAAAGACAAATCCATTAAAACAAATGAAACAATTATATTCATCTGAGGATCTTTACATTTTGCAGACTACATGCTACATTCACCCAAGAATTCCTTGGAAAGTGTAAACAAACTTACTTGCTGAGCACTCCGGTAAAATTTTGGCACCACCTGCTTAAAGCTTCACTTCTAGTAAACACAGCAAATTCAACATACATATGCACATTATGGTCTATTTTCAGTATCTAGATTACCTGATCATTCAGATCTAGCAAATATGACTTGTGTTTCTTTCATAACTTTATCCATAGTGGTTGAAATTAGACAGTCCACGCCAATATAATTACTGCAATAATGACACAGAACATTAAAGCCATATAGTTTGTGAGGATTATCGCCACACTTCACCTATGACTTCCATTCATGTCATTTTGCAGTGAAGGTACATTAGCAATGACCACCAACGTACCAAACAAATATCACACTTCGAACCGCATTGTTGAAGCTCAGAAGCCATCCTTGGTCAATCTTAGAGTCTGGTGATACAAGCTTTTATATCTATATGTGTTGAATTAACAACATACAACACAGCTGATATTACAAGTTATTGTCCTTTGAGCTTTAGACTTGTTTGTACAGTTAATTCATCCCAAAAATCAAATATTGGTGACATTCAAGCATCTTTGACTTGATCTTAGGCTGACTTTGTTAAGTAAAAACTTGCAGTTGCTCTGAGCTGCAGCCACACCCCCCAGTTAAACTATTCCTAACATATGCCTGAAACTAGGAATGTTTCATGGTGTTCCAGCTCACAAATAAAATCACAAGTAAAGTTTGTTGTATTATTTATCTGTTAAGTCTACCTCTTCACTCTTTTTCAGCATTGGTTCAAGGAAATCTTTTGTAATCTCAAAATTTATTGAAGTTGCTTAAGTACGTTAGTTTGTGGTTTGAAAACAATTACTTCCAGTGGATGATAATCTGTTTCAACATACAGCATTTTTTGTCCTCAGAGATGGCATTTAACTCTGCTATGGGCAGTCCCAAGCCTCGCTGCTAAAGGAGAGTTGGGCATCAGGTGAGCAACACCATCTCGTAAAAACCCAGTGCTACCAAAATGCCAACAGAATTTCCAAAGATCACATCTCTGGGAGAGGAAGGACACAGCAAGAAGATGGGTTATTCCTGGGGACAGCTTGAAAGACTGGCCCAGGTCAGTTGGTGGCCTATGCCCCAGTAGGGGTAAGTAAGTAAAAAGATATGGCATTTAAATCTTTCATAGGAAGGAACAATTGCTCCCTCTTGGTAAGTGTACATCTCATTTCTGTTTCTGTTAATGCCTTTGAGGCATAGGCAACTAATTGTCCATTTTGTGTCATAGTTGGTCCAAGTTGTTGTATCAGATTGTGAAGTCTCCTTATCCATAAATTAAAAATATTTATATAATTGTTGCTGGACACCACTAAGTTAAATATTTTCAATGCTACTTCTTGGGATTCTTTGCAGAACTATTTTACATCTTATGAAAATTCTGAACACCTTTGCACTGTGTGATAAATGAAGGAAAGCTTATTCAGATATTGGACAAATCCCCACAAATACTGGATCCCATCCACATTTGTTCAGCGTTCACATTCTTAAAACTTAGGTAAATCTGTGCAAAGGTTGAGTTGCTTAACAACCACATAATAAAAGCAAAAACTTGCCTTTAAGGATCTCTCAGTATTCCTCATCATGACCCCTACACCTTATTTACCACCCTGAGTTACACTTTCTCTGCAAGTATAACACTGTGTTCTGGATAGTCAGTTTTTGTTTGTACTACCTCAATGTACTTATGTATGGAATGATCTGGCTGGATGGCTCATAAACAAAGCTTTATATTCCATATTGCACAGGTGACAATAATATACCAATCGCCAATGACTAGTTGAGTTTCACTCGATATTCACTGCACCAACAAAGAAATATATCAGAAAATTTATCACAGTCTTGAATTGCTTCTTCTAGATTTTTTTTCTCATACTGTAAGCTACAACGACAATATCATCAGGAATGTCTTCTGTTCTGTGATATCCTTCATGAAGATACAAACATACAAATTTGAAAAATGTAAAGATGTAAAAGGGAGCTAAGGGGCAACTTTTTCACACCAAAGGTGTTAGGTATATGGAATGAGTTGCCACAGCAAGCTGTACAGACAGGTACAATTACAATGTTAAATAGACATTTAGAGATATACACGGATAGGAAAGGTTGAGAGGTGGGCAAGTGGGACTAGCTTTGACAGACGCCTTGGTCAGTATAAACAAGTTGGGCTGAAAGGCCTATTTTCCATGCCATGTAATTCAGAGACTCTATGAGTCTATGACTCTAAGATGGCCTCTTGGCTCTTAAATATTGATTTGTTATTCACTAAGATCATAGTTCAACTCCTTATAATCTCAATTCCACATCTATGCCTATTGTGGTAAACTTTCAGCTCTTTGTTCAACAAAAAACTAATCTCTCCTTCCAAACCTCTTGTCCACCACCCACTGATGGAATGTCCTCCAAAGACTTAATCTTACAGAGAAAGTATTTCCTTACCTTAATCTTAGCTATTTAATTTTCATGAGTAAGACACAATTCTAGATTCTCCTACCAGTGGAAAGTTCCTCTCCATATCCACTCTGTCAAGACCAATCCTGATGTTATATATCAGATTGCTCACTTTCTTCCAAACTCTAAATCTATCCTGTTCAATCTGTCATCATGAAGCAAACCACCTATTCCAAATATCAACCTAGTAAACCTTCTGCATTTCCAATCTACTGTATTTGCACCCTGCCTTAAATAAGGCAAAGGATACTGCACATAGTACTCCAGATGAGGTCTCACCAACCCTCTAATCACTGTAAACTTCTTATTATTGTATCAAATTCTCCTAGCAATAAACAATAATGTTCTTTTTGCTCTTCAACCTACCTGCATGTAAGCCTTCTGCAAATCATACACAAGGGCATCCAGTTCTCATTGTGATTCAAAGTTCTGCACCATTTAGATAATTTGTTTCTTTAGTGTTGTCCTGCCAACATGGATAACTTCCCACTTTTCCATTTGATAGATTTTTTTCTTTGCTCCCATTCACTTCATCTATATTTATCTGTTTGGAATCTTCTTATTTCGCAACTTATTTTCTTACCTGCCTATCAACAAATCTAGCAATGTTACTTTCAATACCCTCACCTATCATTAATATAAGTTGTAAAAAGTTAAGGTTGAGCACTAATCCATGTGAAACATCATTTCTCTCATTTGTCAGCCAGAAAACTATGCCTGGTCATTTTTGCAATCAGCCAGCCAACTTTCTACCTCTGCCAATATGTTGCCTCCTACACCCAGAGTATCCATTTTCAACAATAACCGTTGATTGCCGTGTTTATCCACAACACATGTTATTGCTTTAAAGAACTCCAATAAGTGTGACAATGTGACTTACCTCGAATAAAACCATGTTGATCTTGCATGATTACCTAAACTTTTTTACACCCCACTATAATGCCTTTACTGATACCTCCTTAAATTTTCCCAATTACAACAGAGAACTATTCTGTAATTATCTGCCTTCTGTCTCCTTTTCTCGAATGCTATTTTGTTCCTCACAGAATCTTCATTAATTATAGAAAATTTTTGAATATTAATAATTTCAACTGTTTCATCAGCCACTTATTTTAAGAACCCAGGATAGAGGCATTCTTTGGAGATGGAGACACATCAGCGTGTTCTTCCAACAATTTGGCCAGTACCAGATCTCTGGTGGCTGTAATTTCACAGAATTCCTCCTACACTTTCAGTTCCCGATTTATAGATATTCCTGGTATCTTACTTGAAAAGCCAAAACAATTATCCTTTCGAAAACTGATCTCAAATGACATACATGTCTACTGGTGCCTCCCAACAGCTGTGTGGAAAGCAAAATTTGATCACTATTATTTATTTCATGTGCTAAAACTAGGGGCAATTTACAGAGGCCTATCAATATAGCAATAGCACATCTTTGTGACAGAGGGAATAAACTGGAGTTTTCAAAGGAAATTAGACAGCACTGGAGGTCAGCATCAAATGTCTGGCACTGGAGCTGTGAGATCACATTTCACTAACTAGGTGATCCATATCTGCCAGCTTATCCTTAGGATATTAACATGGTGGTCCGTAATTTAATTGTCCATTCTTCTTTCCCAGCACCATCACAACAGAATTCTGCCAACTTAACTCAAATATTCTCCATAAACACAAGAGATTCTGCAACAAACACAAAATGCTGGAGAAACTCATCAGGTCAGAGAGCATCTATGGAAATGAATAAAGAGTGAACATCTCGAGCTGGGACCCTTCATCAGGACTGGAAATGAAGGGAAAGAGGCCAGAATAAGAAGGTGGGGGGAGGGAAAGGATTACGCTAGAAGCTGAGAGGTGAAGACAGGTGGGTGGGGAGGCATGAAGTAAGAAGCGTTGTAGCTGTTTGAAGGAGCAAGGACAAGACCATTCAACAATGGTGCACACTTTCTCTGGGTCCACGGTCATACCCTGCAGAGAAAGGACATAGCCCAGGAAGGAAATGACAGGGGTGTGGAACTGGCATTTCTCTAACTTGGAGCTGAGTTTGTTTTCAAGAAGATGCTGAAGGTCTGAATGGATTTGAAAGGCATGGTCTTGGAGGTTCTTGGAAAAGATGAGGATGTCATCAAAGTAGGTGAACACATACCTGTGTAGCATGTCTTAGTAATGAAGGCTTGGGAAAAAGCTGGAATGTGTAAAAGTCTGAAAGGCATGACTGGATATCCATAGTGGCAAGTGGGTATTATGAATGTTGTCTTACACCAACTCACCCCAGCAGGTTGTATGCGCTCCTTAGATCCAGTTTGGTGAAGATCTGGGCCCTGTGGGGTGCCTTGAATGCATTGTCCATCAAGTGATGAGGGTGACAGTTCTTATTGGCAATTTTATTGACTCTACAATTGTTGATGCAGGGGACACATATCCTCATCTTTCTTTTTGCACCAGCTGGCGACTTGGATGGTTGAATGAAACCATGCTTTGATGATATAGTCATTCATGGCTTGGGTCTCGGGAGGTGATAGGGAGAAGAGAAGACCTTGGGTGGTGCCTGGAAGAAGGTTGATCGTGTAACCGTGTGGTCTGTGAGGCGGCAGAGTATTGGCTTCCCTTTTACTGAAGATGATGGCAAAGTTGTGGTATTCCTGCGGGATTTTGGTGAGGTTGAGAGTTTCCTCCGTCTCCTCAGATTTACAGGATGAAGTCAGCTGAGGTTGCAGGTAGGTGGCTCTCCAACCCAACAGAGAACCAATAACCTGGTAAAGTGAGGGTAGTGAGTGGAGAGCCAAGGGTAACCCAAGGTAAGAGGAGTGTTGGGCGAGTCAATAAGGAGGAATAGGATAGACTCACAGTGCTCCCCGATTTCATATGCACAGTCTATGTGCCAGCTGTGAAGCATCCAGATACCCAGGAGACATCATCAATGGCTGCAATTCAGAAGAGGTGAGCTATAAGCTCAGTAGTAAGTCCAAGCTGCACACTTGGAGTCTGGTCCAGAATGTTGCCTGCTGGTTCTGGTTGGAGATGGGAGATTCGTCCATAAGACACTTGCCAATTCGGATGGCCAGAGTGTCGAGGTTTTTGAGGTTAGTAGGCATCTCCTAGGTAGGCAACTCGCCTTTCAAATGTTCCAAGGGGCCGTGATGGTGTTGGGTCAGCAGTGCTTCGACATTCCAGCCACAGTTCACCGTGAGGGTCCTGAATTCCACGGTGTAATCCAGCAACAACATGAGCCTTGATGCAAGTGAAGTATCCGGTCCACTTCCTGGATGGTAGAAAGCCTGAAGCATCTCAGCGGTAAATTCTTCATATTTATTGCAAATGGTGATTTTATTGTCCCAGTTAGTAGTGGCGCAGATCAGAGTTCGAACAGTCAAGACAGAAATGATGAAGGCAATTTTGGCTTATCCGTAACATAGAGTGATGGCTGGAGATCAAAGTGTAAGATGCACTGGGACAGGAAGTTGCGGCATCGGGTTGGGGATCTGTCGAAGTATTTGGGTTCCAAGGGAGGAAGTTGACTGGTGTGGGGTTGCTGTATCAAGATGAAGAGTGGGTTGATAGTGGCAAGCAGATCGTCAATGGTTTCCTGTTGCTTCGGGATCGTGTGCTCATGTCAAGTGACAGCTTCTTTTTGGTGAGCATACTCTATTGGGTCAGTCCTTGGTTAACTCATCCTGCCAGGAAATGCATCGTAGGCTTGACCCAAAAGCAGTGCCGTGGAGAGGATTAAGCAGTAAATGATATCTTACTAATAAAACTACAAAATAACAAGCCACAAAACAAGAGAAAACAGATACTTACCACAAGGCAACAAGGTAACTGAATGCTAGGAACAACTGATTGAGGCTAGCTAGTTCATATGAGTGAACAAGGAATGTGAATGAGTGCTGGATTTAAATGAGCGCAGAATTTTAAACGAGTAGCAGGAGATTCCTTTTAGCTGGGTGGAGACAGGGAAGCACCTGCCCATACAGGCCTGACACCCTCCTACATAACCCTCCATTTTTCTTTTATCCATGTGCCTATCTAAGAGTTTCTAACATCTCTTTAATGTATCCATGTCACCACCACTCCTGGCAACGTACTTCACTTACTTAACACTCTGTGCAAAATGCTACCTCTGACATCCCTCCTTTGGATCAGCCATTTCTGCTCCAGGACGAAGTCTCTGGCTGTCTACTCTAGCTATGCCTATTGGCATCTTGTATGCCCTAGGTTGCTCAACCTACCTTCATAACACATGCCTTCTAGTCCTGCAGCATCCTGGTGAATCTCCTCTGCACCCTGTCTCAAGCTTCCACAACCTTCCAATAATGAGGTGGCCAGAACTGAACACAATATTTCAAATGTGGTCTAACCAGAGTTTATTGGGCTGCAAAATTACATCGTGGCTCTTGAACTCGATCCCCTGACTAATGAAGGCCAACACACCAGATGCCTTCATAGCAACACTATCAACTTGTGCAGCAACTTTGAGGGATCTATGGATCTGGATACCAATATCCTTCTGTTTCTTCACACTGACAAGAATCCTGTTATTAAAGAATCCTTGTATTCTGCCTTCAAATTTGAACTTCCAAAATGAATAACTTCCAAAATGAATCACCTGGTTGAACTTCATGTGCCATTTTTCTGGCCAGCTCTGCAATTTATCAATGTCCCTTTGCAAACTACAACCAGCCACACTATCTACAACTCCAACAACCTTCATGTCATCTGCAAACCTACTAACCCACCCTTCCATTTCCTCATCAAGGTTGTTTATAAAAATCAAAAAGAGCAGAGGACCCAGAACAGATCCCTGTGGAAAACCACTGGTCGCTAAACTCCAGTCAAGATACACTCCATATCTCCAATCACACTCTGACTTCTCATCCTCCTTCATTCCAGAGAAAATCCCCAGCTCACTCAACATTCCCTCATATGAGAAAGAAGGTATTAAATCCAAAGTGATAGTTCTGAGAGGATTGTGGAGTTGACATAGAAGATGGGGAAGATGCGGGGTTGACAGGTTAAAGAAGGCATTGGTGTACATTGAATTTACAGGGCTGTTATGATAGATCCTGCTCTTTTTAGCCATATGCAGTGCTGTGAATGGACCTTTATGGGCAGATGTGGCTCGTCAGCCATGGTTGGCAACTCATCTAGGAGAAGGGAAACTCTGATCTTAAACCTCCACTGCCTTGCAGCTATATCCACTCATGGGAAAGGCTTTGGGAGTAAACCCTGAGAGAAAATCCAGAGCTGGAGTCCCTAAGGCAGTTCTCCATTAAGTTCAATGCTAACTGGCAATCCCTGTGATGCTGCTGGTGCCACACCATTGCTCTCTGCCGTTCCTTTGGATTCATCAACTGAGCAGAGAGGGGGAGCCTGCTAGATGGGCAACAGCTTGCTCTCCATATTGTATGGTCCTGGTTTGCATAATGGCTTATATATCACATAAACAGCTGGGGTGCAACATCCATGGGTGATTCCAACCAATGGAGGGCCTCAAAAAAACTGGGTATAAGTGATGACTTTAGCCTTTCTTGTCTTTATCAGCCACTATTTTAGAGTGATGGTAAACATGTCCAGCATTAACTTAAATTTGGAACCAGGTTAAAATTTAGGCATTCCGTTATCTTAAAACATTCCACCATCCATACTGGCTCCAAAGGGAGGAATGGTGGCCAGTCATTCTTCTGTTTCTATCAACTAGAAATGCACAGTTAGGCTTAAGATTTGACTCTTTTAGCATTTTAACTTACACTTGTTTTAACGTGTTAAAATTACTTCTTAAAATAATTTTGCATGAAGCATTATTTCTCTTCCCACTACATTATGCTGCTGTATTAAGCCATGTTATCCATTTTCATTTACCTAATGCACCAAGTGGAAGTGTGGAAATTGCAGCAAATTAAGGGTTAAACTGGTGTGCTCTCAGATCAGAGTTCAGACACTTTGTACAGCCCTTCTGAGTGCTGAAGATCACTAAGGCATCAGTCGAGATGATACGCTGACAGAGGCAGTGTGCAGATATTGCGCAGTCACCCAGACTGAAAATGGTCCTTGAAAGATTAACTCTTGTACAATATTTCTGTTCAAGTCAAGGAAGCAAGGTCACCGAGCATACCAGGACAAAGGTAAAGATGTAAATGAAGGCATCTAGGGCAACACTTACTATTGAACAGTTATTATACTAATTCTGAGTATTATTGGCCTTTAAAATGTAGATTTCATTGATTATTCACACGGGAAATACATATTATGATTGGTACTTTAGTATGCAAATGATGGGATTCAGAAGTGTGAAAAGTTCCGATTGGATCAATATTTCTATATAATGAACCAAGAACGACATATGTATAAAAATGACATTTCTCTGTTCAGACCTCAGAGCAGTTTGCTTGAAGAAGTCTCTGACCAACCACCACTAACATCTGTGGAACCAGAGGAATCAATACACTTGACCATTGTTACACCACCATCAAGAATGCTTACTGTACCAACCAACACCCACACTTTGGAAAGTTTGATTACATGATTGTGTTTCTACTCTGAACATACACTCAGAGACTAAAGACCACAGCACCAGTGGTGAGGACCAAACAGGTATGGCCAAGGGAGACAGAGGACCACTTACATGACTGTTTGGAGTCAGTGGACTGGACAATATTCAGGGATTTGTCTTTGAATATGAATGAATATGCCACCTGGTCACCAACTTCATCAAAACCAATGTGGAAGAGGGTGTGTTTTCAAGGCTATACTGAACATACCCAAATTAAAAACCCTGGATGAACCAGGAGACTCGTTGATGCCACACCACTCAACCAACTGTTCTTCCTCCTAGTCACCATTTGAAATTCTGCCAACAATAGTTGTGTCTTCAGTAAATATATAGATGAAGTTTGAGCTGTGCCTCGCCATACAGTTATAGGTACATCAGTGTTAATTGTCAGCAAGGTGAAGATGGTATTTCCAATCCACACTGACTGTTGTCTCCCAATGAGGAAGTCAAGGATCCATTTGCAGAAGAAGTTACAGAGGCCCAGGTTTCAGAGTTTGTTGATTAGTACTAAGGATATGATGGTGTCGAAAACTGAGTTGTAATCAATAAAGAGCAGCCTGACATTAGCATTATTATAGTCCAGGTTATCCAAGGCTGAGTGGAGAACCAACGATTTTGCATCTGCTGTAGACCTATTGTGGCAATAGGGAAATTACAGCAAGCCCAGGTCTTTGCTTAAGCAGGAGTTGATTCTGACCATGATGAAACTGTCAAAGCCCTTCATCTGGGTTTTACTCATTGAGAAAGCTCACCCTGTTATTGTTGGGCATTGGTATAATTGTTGCCCTTTTATAGCAGGTGGAAACCTCTGACTGCAGCAGTGAGAGATTGAAGATGTCCTTGAACAGTCCTGCTTGTTGGCTGGCATAGGTTTTCAGTGCCCTATCCAGGTACACCATCAGGGCCAGACATCCTGCAAGGGTTCATCCACTAGAGAAATGTTCTGATGTCAGCCTCTGAGACAGAGATCACAGGGTCAGCAGATGCTGCAAGGATATGCACAGGTATAGTTTTATTCTTGCTTTCAAAGCATGCAGGCAAGGCATTGAGCTCATCTGGGAATGAAGCATCACAGCCATTTATACTGTTCGGTTTTGCTACCTGCTGAACTGACATGCCTCCAATTCCATCTCTAACTTCAATCCCAAATGTTTGTTTGCTCTTAAAATAGCCCTCTATGGGTCATACCTGGATTTCTAGTATAGTTCTGGATCACTGGTCTTGAATGTCACAGTGGAAGATCTCAGCAGACCATGAGTGTCCTGAGGAAGACCAAGAAATTGATTGTGGACTTCAGGAAGATAGACACAGGCCAGTTCTCATCGAAGGATCAGCAGTGAAAAGGGTGAGCAGTATCAGGTTCCTGGATGTTAAAATCTCTGAAGATCTATCCTGGGCCCAATATATTGATACAATTATAAATAAGGCTCAACAGTGGCTACACTTCATTAGGAGTTAAAGAAGACTATGTCGTCAAACACTCTAGCAAATTTCTACAGATATACTGGTTGCTTCACTGTCTGGCATGAAGGGGCCATGCACAGGATTGCAAAAAGATGCATACAGATGCAAACTCAGTCTCGTATTAGGCACCTGCCACCCAGATAAAAGGATATCTTCCAGAGGGGATGCCTCAAAAAGATGGCATCAGTCATTAAGGTCTCCCACCACCAGGACATGCCCTCTTCTCATTGCTACCATTAAGGAGGAAGTACAGGAGCCTGATGATACACACTCAGCATTTTAGTAACAGCTTCTTCCCCTGTTCCAGAAGGCCCAAAAACTTCAGGAGGTGGGTGGTCAGTGCAACCTATACCTTTGAATCTCACTGAGTCTGGTTCTCTTTCCTAGTTTGATAACAAGACTAGAGCTGTGTGAGGAGCAGGGAGCTGCACTGCCCATAAATGACTCCGGCTAATGCTAAAGACTTGGGTAGCAATAAGTGCAATTACTGTGTCATCAGTCTTCTTCTGAATCCTTTCAACTTCTAACTGGGATCTTTGGCCTGAACCAGAACGATGGAGGGATCGTTGTTACCTGTGTGAGACCACCAATGAAGGACTATTACGGAGACTGAACATTTCTGAATAATAACATCTCATTCTGTGGATGGTCAAACTGCTCGAGAGATCATCAATAGGGTGTCAGCAATGGAGAAATTGGCCAATAAGACACACTGGCTTTGCATGCTTCCAACCAGGCCATTAAAGATATCACAGATGGATGAACTTATGACTTCCGGTAAGATGGCGATTGTTTAGTCGCTCCGAACTTTTGCTCCGTTATTCTTCTTATCTTTGCACTATATGTCTCCCTTCTTAAACCTTAGTTAGGTATTTTATTAGTTCTCTTCTACCTGCCTGCGAACAGATCTATCTTATAATGGCTACCAAAAGTACTAAAACCGGGAAAAAGGAAACTTCTACGGCTTTGCCGGCTGAGATTCTCGCTGTTTTGGAACAACATCGACAAGATACTTTAATGGATTTTAGAACTGAATTTAGAACTTCTTTCAACCAGCTGGATTCCAAATTGGATCAGATTAATGCTAGAGTGGATGAACATGCTGAACATTTATCTCGCATTGACTTAACTTCTGAAGATTTAAAACGCCGTGTTCAACATCTTGAAACTTTCTGCTCCAACCTAGAGGAGAAGAACAGTAAACTTTCTTCCAAAATGGTGGATCTTGAAAATCGGAGCAAACGTTGCAATCTACGAATTCTTGGTTTGCCAGAGGCCACCGAAAAGGGCTCTCCCGTTGATTTTTTTTCTGATTTTCTCTGTGAGATTTTCGGGAAAGAATTTCTTCCGACTCCACCTGAGCTTGAAAGGGCTCACAGGATTTATGTTCCTCGTGCAACTCTGGGTTCCCGTCCATGGCCGGTTATTTTATGCTTTCATCGATACCAGGTGAAAAACCGTCTGATTATGGAAGCACGCCGCAGAGGTACTTTTGCTTTTCAAAATACGGTCATTCATTTTGTGGAGGATTATGCCCCCCAGATTCTGAAGATGCGTGCTAAGTTTAAAGGTATAACGAAAGTGCTTTTTGATCGCGGATTCAGACCCTCTCTTCGAAATCCAGCCGATCTTCGAATTACGCTTACTACTGGAGATTATGAGTGGTTTAAATCAGTGAAGGAGGCTGAGGCATTTGTTAGAAGTCTTCCAGCCACCTCGTCTTCTTCAGAACCGGCCTGACCTTCTAAAATAGTTGATAAGTACTTCTCTAAGTAAAACTATTTTTTCCAAACTCAGACTTTACTTGAATAATTCAGACTTTAACTATTGAAACTCTAAGGGCTGTAGTCAATCTCTCCCTGGACTTGGTGCGTTTTTTCTAAATAGATAATTTAAGTTTAATGTTTCCCTGCGGACTTTTAGATTTTACTTGTGTAATCTATTTTATTTTTGTATAACTTTATCTATAGAGAACTACAATTGATTTTAACTTGTTTTGGAGGTTTGGAGTTTTTATTGAAGGCCTCCCTGTTGGTTGATTTATAGTTTAAGTTTTGCTTTTTTTTCCTGTAAATGGTTGATAAGTACTCTCTTTAAATTTATAATTTCCCCCTTTTCCCCCTCCCTTTTTCGCGGGTAGGTTAGTTTTAGTTTTCTTCTGATTTTTTTTGTATTAAGTTTTATACTTCTGTTGAAGTTGTTCCTATTTGTAATTCTGTTTTCTAGTGCATAAATTAGTTATTATTTGTTATATTATTTATACGGAACTTTTGTTAACGATACGGAACTGGAAGTCATATTTGGGTTAATTTTTTTGGTAGAGCTAGCTGCTTTTTTAGGTAGCCGTCTAGTTTTGGGTTGCGAGGATGGGATGGGTTCTCCAGTTCCAACACTACTCAATGTTTCTTTTGTTTTCCTTTGTTATTCAGGACATGTCTCTGTTTTGATTCTATGGATCTATGTTTACATTTTTGCTCCCAGACTGTTACTGTACTGCTTGATTTTTTATATGCCTGCTACCTTCTATACACTAACAATTGATAATGGTTAATACACTTAAATTTGTGAGCTGGAATGTAAAGGGATTGAATCATCCTGTTAAAAGAAGGAAGGTCTTCTCGTATATTAAACAACTCAAAGCTGACATTGCTTTCCTTTAAGAAACTCATATTAGTAGTTTTGATAATTCTTGGCTTTTGCCAAAGTGGGCGGGTCAGCATTTTCATTCATCCTTTGCCGCCAAAGCTAGGGGGGGGGGGGGGGCTCCATCCTTATTAATTCAAATATTCCTTTTGAACTCCATAATAAGATATCTGATACAAATGGCTGTTTTATTATTGTTTCTGGTAAATTATATAATACTAAAATTGTACTAGCAAACCTGTATGCTCCCAATTTTGATTATGTTAATTTTTTTGAACGTTTTTTCTCCTCACTACCAGATTTAAACTCATACTCTCTTATACTGGGTGGCGATTTTAATTGTTGGTTAGATCCTAATTTGGATCGATCGTCCTCTGTTATTAGATTACCTACTAAATCTGCCTTAGCTATTCACTCTTTTCTCTCTAATTATGGTATCTCTGATATATGGTGTTTCCTTCATCCTACTGAGAGAGATTATTCTTTTTTTTCACATGTTCACCATACCTTTACTAGAATTGACTACTTTTTACTTGATAATCAACTTATTCTATTTGTCTATTCTTGTGATTATCAGAGTATACTGATTTCTGACCATGCCCCAATTACTTTGTCTTTAAATTTTCCTGGTCTCCCTCAGAGGAATAAACACTGGCGTTTTGACTCGACTTTATTATCGGATGATGATTTTCTAAAATTTATTAAGGATCAGATAACCTTTTATTTTAACACCAATACGTCATCTGAAATGTCATCCCAGACTGTCTGGGATGCCATGAAAGCATATTTGAGGGGTCAAATAATCTCCTATACAGCAAATCTTAATAGAAAGTCCTGTGCAGATCAAATAGACCTCATTAATCAGATTAAAGAATTAGATCAACTGTATGCTCAAACTAAGAATCCTGAATTATACAAGAAGCGTGTAGAACTTCAAACTAAATTTAATCTTCTGTCTACTCAACCTGTTGAACGCCAACTTCTTGAAAGTAAGAGTCGCTTTTATATTCATGGTGACAGATCTGGTAAATTTCTAGCCAATCAGCTGAGGCGTTCCAAAGCTAAACAACATATTACAAAGATCCGGAAGGAGAATGGAGACTTTACATCGGATCACTTAGAAATCAATGTCGCATTTAAAAATTTTTATTCTCGACTTTATTCCTCTGAATCTCTGAATGAGAATATCTCTGTTGATCATTTTTTAAATAATCTGAATATTCCTTCGCTTTCATTTGATTTTAAAGCCAAACTTAATGCGCCTATATCATCAGAAGAAATATCTTTTGCAATTTCTGCATTGTCTTCAGGGAAATCTCCTGGACCTGATGGGTTCCCCCTAGAATTTTATAAATTATTCTCTTCACTTCTTTCTCCTCAGTTATTCTCAGTATTATCTGACTCGTTTAATTACGGTAAACTGCCACCCTCTTTTAATGAGGCATCTATTATTCTTTTATTAAAAAAGGGTAAAGACCCAACAGAGTGTTTCTCGTATAGGCCGATTTCTTTGCTTAATGTTGATGTTAAAATCTTGGCCAAAGTTTTGGCTTATAGATTAGAAACTGTTATTCCCTCTATTATTTCTGATGATCAAACTGGTTTTATTAAAAACCGTCTTCCTTTTTTTAATATTTGGCGTTTATTTAACATTTTATATTCACCTTCAACTGGGATTCCTGAATGTGTTATTTCCCTTGATGCGGAGAAAGCATTTGATCGTATAGAGTGGAACTACCTTTTTGCAGTTTTAGAAAAATTTGACCTCGGTCAAAGTTTTATCTCTTGGATCAAATTGCTATATCTGTGTCCTTCTGCCTCTGTTTTGACTAATTTTCAGAAATCCCAGTTATTTAACCTCAAACGTGGCACCCGTCAGGGATACCCTTTAAGTCCCTTTCTCTTTGATTTGGCTATAGAACCTTTGGTGATAGCATTTCGAAACTGTCCTGAATTGACCGGGATTTGGAGGGGGGGGTGTTGAGCATAAAGTTTCTCTTTATGCTGATGACTTATTACTTTTTCTTTCAAATCCGTCTACATCCATCCCTCCAATGTTTGCACTTCTTGATCAGTTTAGCCAGTTTTCTGACTATAAACTTAATTTACATAAGAGTGAACTTTTCCCAATTAATAAAGAAGGACAAGAATTAACATTTCGTGATCTCCCTTTTAAAGTAGTTCATAATCAATTTACTTATCTTGGGATTACAGTCACAAGGAAGTTTAAAGATCTTTTTCGTGAAAATTTTGCCAATCTTTCATATACTATAAAACAGTCTGTTACAATGGTCACCTCTATCTATGTCTTTGGTAGGTCATATTAATGTTGTTAAAATGTATGTTCTCCCTAAATTTTTATATTTATTTCAATCAATCCCAATTTTTATTCCTAAATCTTTTTTTGATTCCTTAGACTCTATTATTTTGTCATATCTGTGGGAGAATAAGCGTTCTAGAATTAATAAAGTTTATCTCCAAAAATCTAAAAAAGAGGGTGGCATGGCTTTACCTAACTTTCGTTTATATTATTGGGCAGCTAATATACGTTGTGCTACCTTTTGGTCTTTCTTCCACGGCCAACCCGAGTGCCCTAATTGGGTGGCAATGGAGTTGAGCTCCACTAAAGAATTATCTATTTCTGCACTTCTTGGCTCTGTACTCCCTAGTAGTTTGTCCAGATTAATAGTTAATCCTCTTGTTAGACACACTTTGCGTATATGGGCTCAGTTTAGGAAATTTTATGGTTTCTATGGTTTTTCCTTCTCTAGCCCTATCTTACATAATCACCTTTTTTTACCTACTACGTATGATTCAGCATTCCATGATTGGTATAGGAAGGGCATTAGACATTATGAAGATCTTTTTATTGATAATCGCTTCGCATCTTTTCAACAGCTCTCTGCTAAGTTCAATCTGCCTAATGCTCATTTTTTTAGATATCTCCAAATTAGACACTTTATTAATCCTTTAATTCCTAACTTCCCTGAAATGCCTGAGAAAAATGTTATGGATTTATTTCTTTCTATTAATCCACTGGGTAAAGGTTTAATATCATTTATTCGTGATAAATTAGCATTCTTACGACGTGCCCCTGCGGATAAAATTAGAATGGCTTGGGAGCATGATTTAAATATCTCCTTATCTGATGAGACTTGGGACTCGATTCTCAAATCGGTTAATTCAACCTCTCTTTGTGCTCACCATTGCCTTTTACAGTTTAAGATTGTTCGTAGAGCCCATATGTCTACATCTAAACTATCTCGATTTTACCCTAATATTAGTCCTCTTTGTGATAAATGCAAAAGGGGCGAGGCCTCTCTTATTCATATGTACTGGTTCTGTCCTAGCTTGGAGAAATTTTGGAAAAATGCCTTCATAACTTTATCTTATATTCTGAATCACCACCTAGAACCTAACCCTTTAATTGCTCTGTTTGGTTTTTTGGTGAGACAGATTTACGATTGAGTTCGACTAAGTGTCGAATATTATCTTTTGCTTCTCTCCTGGCTAGACGTTTAATCCTCCTTAGATGGAGAGATGTTGCCCCGCCCACACATGCTCAATGGCTTAATGATATTATGTCCTGCTTAGACCTTGAAAAAATTCATTATTCAGTTCTTAATTCGGATATAAATTTCCATAAGGTCTGGGGACCTTTTATTGAGTATTTTCATAACCTTCCTCTTAACTAAGGTTTTTTTTCCGGTCCCTTGCTTTCAGCTCCCTTTTTTTGGTAGTAGGCATTAATATCTTCTGTTTTTAAGTGTATTTACAGTTTTGGGGGTTTGAATGTCCTGATTTCTATTCTCTATATTGTGTTGTGGTTGGTCTGGAGTTCTTTTTTGTTGCGGGGCTTGGGGAGGATACTAATTTTACATGTCTTCAATTTGGGTGCTTTCTCAATTATCTTTTTTTGTATTTTATTATTATTGTATGTTTATTTTTGCACTGTATTAATGTTCTTCATTTTGATTTGGTTTTTTTTTATCTGTAGCGATGTAGAAAATGCATTAAAAAACTAATTTTAAAAAAAAGATATCACAGATGGGATGGCTGGAATTCATATCATGGCCCTTCAGAAACACTTGGCACTGGATTTCCTATTGGCTAAGAGTGGTACTTGTGCCATCGTTGCTCAAGAGTGTTGTACACAAATCCTTGATCCAGTTAGAAGCCAATATGGTCAAGAAATTGCACAGGACTTACACTGGATCCAATCACCACCTGGCTCCACACCCTTCTGAGAGGTTGGGGCTTCATTGTGCAGTGGACAATAGGGGCTTTATTCTTGGTAGTTGTGATATATGTTTTAGTCTCTTGTCTGAGATCACTTTCTGGAGTGATAACTCAGCAACTACATAATAGAATAATAAACAGAATAAAATCAAAGAAATATCGCACCAACCTGTGCATTCAACCAGTGTGCAAAAGACAGCAAACTGTGAAATAGTAATAATAAATACTTTATTGATCCCAAGTGGGAAATTCTTTTGTTACAGCAGCAACATTCAACTAATGATAAACTTAACTAATAATAAACTACAGAATAATAATATACACAATAATAATGTACCAATATGCAATAATTTGTAATAATATACAATAATAATGTACAAAATAATTAAACAGAGACTATTGTACTATGATGTGTGTTGTTCTCTCACACAGAGATGAACGGTTGTATATGCTTATTGCATTTGGTAGGAAAGATTTTCTGTAACAATCCTTGTGACAGTGGAGCAGAATGAGTCTGTTTGGAAGGGTGCTCCACTACTTACTCAGTAGGTCATGGAGAGGATGTGCCTGATTGACAATAATGGATAACAGTTTGTTTAGTGATCTCCTCTCCACCACTAATTCAAAGAGTCCAGGTTGTAGCCAAGGACAGATCCAGCCTTTTTGATGAGTTTAATTAATCTTTTAACATCACCAGCACCGATGCTGCTCCCCCAACATAAAGCCGCAAAGAAGTCTGCACTCACTACAACAGACTGGTAAAAGATCTCCAACATCCTGCTGAACATGTTGAAGGATCTCAGCTTCCTTTGATTCTGCTCATTCCCTTCTTGTAAATAGCCCTGGTGTTGGTTTTCCAGCCAAGTCTGCTGTCAAGTACAAAAAGAAAGAAATTGTGATAATAAATAAGCAATAAATATCGAGAACATGGGATGAAGAGTCCTTGGAAGTGAGTCCACAGGTTGTGGGAACATTTCATTGATGGGGCAAGTGAAGTTAATCCCATTGGTTCAAAAGCTTAATGGATGAGGGGCAATAACTGTTCCTGAATCTGATGGTGTGAGTTCTGAGGTTCCTGTACCTTCCTCCTGATGGCAGCAGCAAGAAGAGAGCATGTCCTGGATTCTAGGTGTCCTTGATGATGGATGCCTCTCTCCCATGACAACACTTCATGTTGATGTGCTTATTGGTGGGGACGCCTTTACCCGTGATGGACGGGGCCATATTCACTACTTTTAGTAGGATTTTCCATTCAACTCACCGTGCAGCCGCCTTTTGATCCAATAGGCTACTGGACCTGATTAAACTGCCATGTAGTTTCAGAGGCTGGGTGCTGTTAACATCCAGTAAGGTGTTGTCCTTTATAGGACAAAAAAGGGGGGGGGGGATTGTTTTCCTTGTGCACAACTAAATAAATTGTGATTGAGGAATGAGTCCAAGATATCAGAGTCAAGTTAATCAGTGACAATAGACGGCAGTTCCTTATGTGGATAATACCTGCCATTTACATAAAAGTTATGACTGGGAAACAATGGGTAAAAAGTCCTGTTGGTATCATTAATGCCACCAACTGGATTCTTCAATTTATAGCTCATAGGCCTTCAGTGTCTCACAGTATTTAATATATAATTTATGAAATCAGATTAATACTTGGCTATTTAAAAAAAATTAAGATAAATTCTACCACCAAAGGTTATGTTGAATCTACATACACACACGTCTTATGAATCAGAGCAATGCAAACATCACAACATGAGCCTCCCACTCACTTAATTGCATTTAAAGCTTTTGTTTTTAGTATCCACATAATAATGAAATGTTGTCTAAGTAGTGTAATTAAAATATGTTTTTTTTATGTCATGCTGAACTTGGAATTTTTCATCCACCCACTTGATGGGAAGATAATGCCTCTGAACCTGAAACTGAATGAAACTCTGGTGTAAATCTAAATGGAATAAAGCAGAGTAATCTGAAGGTGGCTTTTTCTGGATCAAGTTGTGATCAAGCAAGTAAAAATCAGCTTTTGTGTACAGTAATAGATAGTGATGATCTGGAGTCCATCCAAATAAGACTTAGTAAGAAATGAAATGGGGATGTGAAGGCAAAGTTTTCAGCAACCAGAGAGCAGTGGGAAAGCTGAGGTTTCCAGCACAGGGAACTGGCTGAGGCAAATGGATTCATGGAGAAACTGGAGAGGCACAGAAGGATATAGAGTTAAACGGACAAAGTTAGTTTGAGAAAGACAAGCAGGACCTCAAATGAAACATAAATGATAGGATGAAGCAGCTGGGACAGTTTTATGCAGCACCCTCCGGCATGATTCCACACCATTCTTCTGATTTTCACTGGGAAATGGTGGGATCTTGAAATAACCTGGAAACTGTAACATGCAGTTGGAACATATCAGTTTTATGATATTGTGCTGTTTCAAACTCTTCAGTTTCATACAAAATAAAACCCACTACTTTTGAGATTTGTGATACTCAAAGGAAGAACCATGACCCAAAACGCAAGTTTCATGTGAGGCAGTTATTCAAATGACATCTTCTTATTACAAAGTTAGAGAAACTTGAAAATTTCTACCAACATGCTGTAGATGCAGAATAAAATGGTTTATCACATATACTCTAACCAATGAGAAAAATGTCTGGAGAAGCCATCTTACTTGTTTTTGAAACAGCAAGTCCGTTGTAGTATTCATCCAAGTTCATTGGCCTGGATTAAGTCTGAGCTGCCTTGATTTCCCACTGTTCAGATTTTCCAATACCTCACATTCATTTAATTTAGATCCAGAAGGCTGAACCTGTCTGTTGAGTGTCTTGGAATTAATCAGCAAGACCCATGCAGCACCAGATCCTTGAGTAATGTAATCAGGTCCATGGGCGGGCCAAGATATGACATATTCACAAAACTGTTAAGAAAACAATTGACTAATGCAAAGTTATCCCTTGGCAAAAGTCAAGTCCATTGTGTCACCTGTCATATGTATGTGCCTCGCTAAAAGGAAAAAATGTAACTATACATACACAAGTTAACTCCCAGCTCTGTGTTTTTTTTAAATTAGTGTTTTTTTTTATTTTAGAGCTGCAGAACAAAACAGTAGCAATGATAAAGTTCTAAATGAACCTGAGATGATTACCTACTTGTTGAAGCGCAGCAAGACATTCAAGTTTTTAAAAAAGCACTCACAGGGTTTCTTCGGAAAAGGACACAGTCGAGTTTTTAAAAATTCAGAAAACAGACAATTCAAGGGTTCATGGGTAGTAAGTTCCAGGAGATAATATTCATAAAAAAGAGCAGAAATGGCTGGCTACATTGGAAAGATAGACATGTTCACTTGGCAAAAGGGATAACTGTATTTTATATACTGAATGAATTGAACAGTATTTTAAGTCAAACGAAATAGCCAATGAGAACTGAGTGCCAATTTTGCTGAGTGAATTGGATTTAAAAGCATATCATTACATAGAAGTTTGGCTGCTTCAACCAAACCAGTTGAAATGAGTTTCACTGATATCATGAAAGTAAAGCCATTTTGTTGTCTGCAGAATGCATTAGGTTTCATAACTTGAATCAAAAGGAAGGGGAGTCCATTTCAACATATGTGGCTGAATTGAAGTGAGTGTCTGGGCATTGTTGATTTAGTGGTGTTCTTAAAGATGCACTGAGAGATTCTTTAGTTTGTAGAATCTTACAAGAAAACATTCAAAATGGCTCCTAACTGAAGCACAACTTACATTTAAAAGAGCAGTTGAAGCTGCTGTATCAAAGAAAACAGCAGACAGAGATGCAATTGAGTTGCGGTCAGGAATAAAATGAGTGTGAACAAATTACAAAGTCTAAACAGAAACCAGCCTGGCTAAGCAAATTGTGTTACTGCTGTGGCAGGGGCTTACATACACCAGACCAATGTAGGTTTAAAGGTGAAACTTGCAGAAATTTCATCAAAGTACGAAATATACAAAGAGCAGGTCGGGCGGACAAAGATAAATGAACTGCACAGGGAAGAGATAAAGGTAATAAGTCATTTTACATTTTCAGACAGAGCACTAATGTGCATGCTGTTGATCAAAACTTTGATTATGATGAGAGTGACACTGGACTGGTAGCTTTGAGATTTACATTGTGAAAACTGACCAGAGAAAAACAATGAATCTAACACCTGAAGTGAATGGCAGATTAATTAAAATGGAATTGGACACTGGCTCAGCTGTTTCAGTCATTCCACAAAATAAGTTTGAACAGTATTTCAAAGAGCTCACACCTTTTATGCTCACTTTAAATGGGAGAATAACACCACAACTATGAGGATCCCTGCAACTTCTGTCTCAAAGATCAATTTCAGGCTGTCTTTCAAGAGGGTGAACCCTCACAAGGCTGCAGGGCCTGTTGGAGTACCTGGTAGGGCTCTGTAGACCTGTGCCAACCAACCAGCATGGGTATTCAAGGAGATTTTCAGTCTCTCACTGCTATGGTTGTAAGTTTCCATCTGCTTCAAAAGGGCAATAATTATGCTAGTGACCAAGAGAAGCAGCATGAGCTGCCTCAATAACTATCATCCATTAGCACTCACATCTATGGTGACAAAATGCTCTGAGAGGTTGGTCATGGCTAGAATCAACATCTGTCTCAGCAAGGACCTGGACCCACTGCAATTTGCCTATCATCACAATAGGTCTACAGAGATTCGATCTCAATAGCTTTCCATGCAGCCTTGGATCACCTAGATAATGCAAGTACCTATGTCAGGATGCTGATAACTGACTATAGCTCAGCATTTATTACCATTATTCTTACAACACTGATTGAAAAGCTCCAGAACCTGGGCCTCTGTACCTCCTTCTGCAACTGGATCCTTGACTTCCTAACTGGAAGATCACAATCTGTGTGGATTGGAAATAACATCTGCACCTTGTTACAATCAGCACTGGTGCACCACAAGGATGAGTGCTTAGCCCACTGCTCTAATCTCCCTACACCCATGACTGTGTGGCTAGGCTTAGCTCAATTGCCATTTATAAATATGCTGATGATATAACCATTGTTGGCAGAATCTCATATAATGACAAAATTTTGTACAAGAGCGAGATATGCCAGTTACTTGAGTAGAGTCACAGCAACAACCTTGCATTCAACATCAGCAAGACCAAAGAGCTGGTTGTGGACTTCAGGAAGGGTAAGATGAAGGAATACAAGCCAATCTTCAAAGAGGGATCAGGAGTGGAGAGAGTGAGCAATTTCAGGTTCCTGGGTGTCAATAGGAAGGTGGCATCCATCATTAAGGATCCCCACAACCCAGGACATGCCCTCTTCACGTTGTTACCATTGGGAAGGAGGTATAGAAACCTAAAGGCACCCACTCAGCGATTCAGGAACAGCTCCTTCCCTTCAGCCAACTGATTTCTAAATGGATGTTGGAACCCATGAACACAACCTCAGCATTTTTGATTTCAGTTTTCTTTCACACTACTTATGTTATCTTAACTATTTAATGGACATATGTATATACTTAATGTAACTCAGTTTTTTTCCCTATATTTCTTTATCATGTATTTCATTGTACTGCTACCATAAAGTTAACAGATTTCATGGCATATGTCAATGATATTATATCTGATTCTGATTCTGAAACCTGCAGATATTCAACTAAAAATTCATACTTAAGAAAAGAGAACTCCTACGGTAATGCCATTCGTAACAGTGAAATACAACAACCAACAAGCCATATTGTATGTGGTACAAAGAGGCGGGTCATCATTGTGGGGCTGTGATTGGCTAAAAGAGCTACAATTTTATTAGAGAGCCATCCACCATTTGTATGCCACATCCCTTGAAAAAGATTCAATTGAAAGTGAATTAAGAAAGGTATTGGATGATGCCACAGCAGTGTTCAGAAATAGCATTGGAAAACTCAAACATATCAAGGGTAAAATTGTGTAAAATGAAAATGCCACACCTAAAGTTTACAAAGCTAGTCTGGTTCATTATACCATCTGTAATAAAGTAGTCAGTGAGTTATATAGCATGGAAGCTGAAGAAATTCTTTCCAAGTCTGAGTGAAGCCCATGGACAACTTCATTGGTCCCAGTAGCCTAGAAGAATGTGCTTTTCACGATGGTAGTGATTTTAAAGTCACCATCAACCCAGTACTGAAAGTAGACCAATATCCTCTACCCAGGATGGAGGATATCTTTGTAAGCATTTCTGGTGGAAAACACTTCAGCAAAGTGGCCTACCTCCAGATGAAGATGGAAGAATTTTCAAAAGAATGCCTCACCATAAACCTTGAGAAAGGTCTTTATCACTGTAATAGGCTTATTTTTGGAGTAGCATCTGCACCTGCATTCTGGCAGAAAGCTATGGACCAGGTGCTGCAAGGATGCCCGGACATTCAGTGTTTCCTGGATAACATTATTGTCACTGGTAAGGACAACAGGGAACAGTGACAAGGACAGAGTTAAAAAGATTAGAAATTTATGGGCTCAGAGCATGATACAACAAGTGTGAATACTTTAAACCAAACATCACTTACTGCAGCCATGCCATTGATACTCAAGTGTGCTGAAAAATTCAAGCAGAGGTGGGTTTCCAAAAGATAAAGGAAATGGTGATGTCAGACACTTTACTCACACATTACAATCTATATTGTCCAGAAGAAGGAGTACAGAGCCGTCAGAACCGCTTCCTGCAGTCCCAGAGTCAACTCCTACAACCCCCATGGAAGGGGCCCAAACATTGAGATAGTTTCACAGCCACAAGTCTCTCCTACCAAGTGAACCCCACGCTCCCCCTCTTGCCAGGAAAGACATTATCCCACAAGAGTAGGAAATCCTCCACAATGATTAAACATTTAGGCCTGAATGGGACAATTTAAAATTTACTGTGTGGTGGATGTGTACAGTATATATTATTTGTAATGTATAGAATAGTGTGTACAGCAATTCTGAGAACATCCTCAGCACATACAGGCACATGCTGGTAGCCTCTGCCTAAGCGTGCTTAAAAAAAATTATATTCCCAGCCAATCACGCCAAATACATGGGACCGGGGAACAATCAAGGGTGACGACCTCATTAAGGCAGCAGTTATATATATATGTATATAAATAGTTATATATATAGTTCTTAAGGTTGTCATAGGTGGGGGGGGGGTGGTAGTGGGGATAAGCTGCCACTACCTATAAAGTGCTCCAAATGGCGTGCAACTCTAACAGCCTCTGACAACCGACTCCAACTCCTGGCCTTCATGTGTGGCTTAGCTGCTAGGAACTCTTTCTACTGACAAGAGAAGGGGCAAAGGTGGACCACTGGTGCCTCAAAACCAGTTGCTTTGGGTAGGTGGGGCTCATCAGCCTTCGACGGCAGCCCGCCTACGAGAGGGAAATCTCTGATTTTAAATCTCTGCTGCTTGGTGGCCATACCCACCCAGGGGAAAGGCTTTGAGAGTAACCCCAAGGAAGAAATCTGGAGCTGGGGTCCCTAAGGCAGTTTGATGCTGTTTACAACTTCACTCTGGCAACCTCTGCGATGACACCGTGCCAAGTTGTATCGGCACTTGCCCTTCCCTTGGACTACATCAGTGAAGTGGAGAGGGGGAGCCCTCTGCATGGGCAACAGCCGGTTCTTCAGATCTTCCCACCAAGGCTTGAAACCTGGAGAGGACTCTGTCCACCAGAGGGGCAAACCCATGATCCCCTGGGATCAACGGCTGCCTACTAGATATATAGTGTTGTGTATTTAGTATTTCAGTGATATAGTGGTATTTGGGTAATCTTGTAGATGTATAGTTTGATCAAGCATTCTTTGATTACCGTAAATAATTCATTATAGGTTATATGTAATAGAGTGTGAATGAAATATGTCATTACGCTGCCACATTACACATACACACTGCACTTAAAGTAGAATTGAAGTTAGACTCAAATACTGGACTCCTTGGTTTTTCTTCCAATTAGTTTTATGCTTTGGATTTACAAAAGATAATGATTATTTCTGGCCAAGAGTCAGTGGGGTTGAAATTTGCCTTCAGTGTAACATGTACAAAAGGATGCCATTTATTTCCAATGCGAAAAAACTCAAGTGATGTATATACTATATAGGGCTGTCAATTGATTATTGATCATTTTGTTTTATGCCAGAGTTTGCCATCTCCAGTAAATTTGTATATTGTTTTATATTGACCTGTCAAGTGAATCAATAGCATTGCATGCCAATTTGGAATTCTAATCATCCCTGCCTATGCAGGCACATGCATTGTAACAGGAGATGAGAGGATACATGACTAAACGATCCCATTAACAAGATCTTAGCATATAAATTCACCTAATTGCCTTAGCTTCATTGGTGCAGTCATGTGTGGAAGTATTTAATTCAAAGTGCAGGACGTTTCAATAAATATGAATCTGCGTCTGCAGTTCCGTTTGTAAAATATTAACTAAGGGGTGGATGCTTTGGCGAAAGCAATAATTCACCTGCCGACTCCTTTATTCGTATTGGGAAGGTAATAATTGAATCTAGTGTCAGCTGGACCACCAAGGCCACCATGACTGTATTATTGAGCAAGCTTCACATGGGGCAGCTGGCTTACACCCTTACCTCAGAAAAGACAAATGGCAACTTCATTATAATCTTTGAAACCAATTTTTTATTTTGGTGTTTTTAAGGCTTGATGTGATTTTCAGGTGCCAGTGAACAGGGCTAGTGGGAAACTCTAGTTATTACTAGATGTAGAATAATTCTAAGTTTGACTGGCAGATGCTTATCTAGAAACAATACAAGGGGAATCTGCTTATAAATAATTTTTGTGGGGCCAGAGGGGAATAGGAAAATTTCATTTCTGGTCCATCATGTTCTGAAGCTGCTCCTTTCACTATCTCCTTTGGTCCTATGCCATATTTTCCTTTGTAATTTAATCTCCCTAAAACTCCCCTTTTGTTCTTTCCTCCCCTCCTTCATTTCTTTGCCTCAGTATTCAGTTAAAACTCTATAAATCTCCATCTTTTTCTGTTACAGTTGAAGGTCATGTACTTAAGCTGAGAAGGGATAAAATCAAAGGAGATGAGCTGGGCAAGTTTATTTAAAGTGGTGTATGCCTGCAATGGGCTGCCAAGGGTTAGGGAGGCAAATACAATAGACACATTTAAAGGGTTTAGACAGGCACATGAATGTGCAGGAATTGGAAGGATATGGACAATTTTGCGTGAGAATGGATTAGTTTGGTCATACATTTAGTTACTAGTTTAATTATTTCAGCACAACATCAGGGGCAGGAGGACCTGTTTCTGTGCTGTACTGTTCTATGTTCTATTTCTGGTAGCCATAGTACTTTGCTTTTGCGTAAGTACTTCATAGTTCATCAGAAGCTGAATCTAGGCCCCAGCCCATAAGCGCAATTGCAAAGAAACCACATCAGTGCCTTTACATGCAGATATTCAGCATGACATCTAAGACTTTGACATACTTCTTGTAGAGGAGAACTTGCCTCAAACACCAATGCCTTTGAATGGAATATCCTGCAAAAGGCAATGGATTCAGTCCAGTACGTCACAGGTAAAGCTCCTCCAATCATTGAGCACATCTACATGAAAAATCATCATAGCCAAACAGCATCCATCATCAGAGCTCCCCGCCACCCTGGTCATGCTGTCTTCTCACTGCTGCCATCAGATAGAAGGAACAAAAGCCTCAGGACTTGCATCACCAGATTCAAGAACAGTTACTGCCCCTCAACCACCAGACTCTTGAATAAATGTGGATAACTACACTCACTTGCCCCATCATTGTAATGTTCCTACAACCAATGGTCTCAGCCTAAGGACTCTATCTCATCATCTAATGTTCTTGTTATTTATTTATACTTGCATTTGAGCAGTTTGATGTTTTCTGCACTCTGGTTGATCTTTCATTGATCCTATTATCATTATTATTCTATAGATTTGCTGAGTATGCTCACAGGAAAATGAATCTCAGGGTTGTATATAGTGATATATACAGTATGTATTTTGATAGTAAAATTTACTTTGAACTTTGAACTGTGAGGTACTCTGGTTTATTGCAGCTGCTCACTGGCTCACTACCTCTCCCACCCTCTACAAGCCTGCAGCCCCTCTGGCAAGATGATATATCTGACACTGGGACTAAATCCCTGGGCTACGACTGGAAGTGCTGTTCTCTTGGTCACCCTCTGGCACTGACACTTCTTTGCGCTTGCTGACTTCCTGCACCTGTAGGGTGCAGCCCCTCACTCTAGATGTCCAACTCTTCAGCAGCAACTCCAGCTAACTTTCTATTAAACTTGTGCCTGCCTTCCTGCCTGTGCTGTGATCATTGCTGCTGGCTCTCCCTTTACTTAGAGAAGTAAAATCAGTCTTCATGTATAATAACCAATAGCGATGAGCCAGAGACCATCAAAATAAGACAGTTAGTAAGAAATGAAATAAAGATTCAGACCCAACATTTTCTTTACCCAGAGAGCAAAGAGAAAGAAGAAATTTTCAGCAGATGGAATTGGCTGGGGTAAAGACTGTGAAGGAACTTATGGATAAGCTGGAGATGCACAGTAGAATGAAAAAAAAAGAATTAAGCTGACAAAGATGGGGAAAGACAAACAGGATTTCAAATGAAACATAAATAACATCATGGAACAGCTGCAGTTTAATGCTACAAGTATTCAGCATCCTCTAGCTGGAATGGATCCACACAGTTCTTCTAGGTTTTTATTGGCAAGTGCTGGGACCTCTGAAATAATACATCTAGGGCCCAGCCACCCAATAGCTCAAGACTCTTGTTGATACTACTAACTGAACTATTGTACTCATCCCAATATTCAGTCCTTGGGTAAGCCAAAAGAAAACAGGTTTGAAATTCAGTCACCCATAAAATGCTACTGAACGGATGACTTTGGTGTATATTGTGCACGTTGCCCTTGCAAGAACCCAAGCACTCAAATGGAGTCAAACTTGGTGATTTTCTCATTAACATGTTATTTCAGGAGACCTATGCAACTGCCAAATCTAACCAGCCCGATCACTGTCACCCCTACAACTCACTGATGTACCGAGACGTAATTGGATGTCGGTATATAATATAGCTCTGAGTGTGCCAGCAGCAACAGGAACAGCGCAGGCAGGAGGGCAGAGACTAGTTAAATCGCAAATAATCTTGAGCTCCTGGTGAAGAGTTGAACACCTAGAGAGAGGGATTATACCCTAGGGGCACAGGAAGTCATCAAGGGCAAAGAAGTGTCAGTACCAGAAGGTGACCTGAGAGAACAGTACTTCCAGTCATGCCCCAAGGATTTGGTCCTAGTGACAGACATTTAATCATTTCTATGTAACCAGGTGAGCACGGAATATTATTTTCTATAGTTAAAGTGCCCTTATGTATTCACCCTGGTAATGTTAAATAGCTGCCCAAGGATCAGTTCAGAGTCCACAAAATGGAAGGAAACAAAGACAATTGGTTTGCCTGCTTCCCCTGTCCTTGATTCATTAAATCCACTACTTGCATTCTGTAGTTCCTGCTGGCCAACAATGGTAACGTCATAGTACACGTGAGGAGTGGAAAGAAGAGTTAAAATATTCTAGAAAGACAAACATCAAGTTCTAGGAGCTGTTTCTCCCCCATGAATACCGGTTGTATAGCGAGGACAGGTGAATAATATTTGATAATATCCATGTAAATTTGTTTATACATGTTTGTAAATCTAGAATATTGGTAAGTTGACATGTTTTACATGTGGATGCTTTAGATTTACGCGAGTAAACTATCAATGCTGGATAGCGAGTTTATGTGAAGTTCCTTATCAGCCTAGCAGGTTGGTCTTTCTAGTAATTTAACTACATAACAATATATTGTAAAAGTTTTTGTAAAAGTTTATTTTTGTCTTACTTTATTGCTTTATGACTGAATGTGAATGTAATGGAGTAATGTGAATGTGTTCATCTTTGTTCATGTCGTGTGAGTGAGAAGAACTTGTTTCAGGGTCTAGCATATATGTGTTTGGAAGTAAACATGTGTGTGCCCAAGTGAAGTGAGTATACCTCTCAGTTAAGAGGAGATGTAGTTATTTTTATTTTTGATGTTGTTTATAAGTTACAGAGTAAGCAGGATTCTAATATTATTTGTATTGTCTTTTTAGAATTGCCACTACTGTATTGGTTTTGTATATTTTGTTTTATTTATTTTCATAATCCATAAATACTAGTTGATACACAAATGTGTGGACCAAACTTAAGCTGAGATTGTACCAGCAGAAACTGTGTTTTTTTTAATTTATTTTGTTGTTTTAATTTTGATACTTCTTTCTGCATTAAGAGATCCAAAACAGGTAAGGGAATTAAAGACTCAATAATAATTTTCCCAGCCCTCTATTTTTCTAAGCCGCATGGACCATTCTAAGAGGCTCTTAAAAGAGCAGTGGAATTGAATGTTTTTACGGAGTTATATGAGCTGCTGTGCCATCTGGCAATGCACGGTGCAGGAGTGATGAACCGGACCTGCTGAAACGAAAGCATGCCCACTCAAAAGCCTGCACAAAAGGAATGAGCCTTCCAGCTGTAAGAGGCCCAGTCATTCACCCAGTGTTCAATTGGCCACGTGCGTTTTAGCCACAATCTCACAATCAATCCGGTATGGTTCAAGCACGACCATTGCAAACTCCTGCACAGGCAATATTCTGGATCCTACCAGTGACCAGAAATGACCTTGATGAAGATGGTTAATTTCCATGACAGAACTTGCATAGTTTGCAGCTGAAAACTTGAATCCTAAATCCTACAGTTGCAAAGACACTAAAGATCAAGCCTTCCCTATAAGATGACTGGAAGTATCTTTGGCATCTGGCTAAGATGCACTTCAGACTTTTCCAATAGTCAGATTGCCATGGACTTTGGATGCATCTGAAGGTCCTTCACATGGAGAAACATTCTGAAAATTCAAAGGCTTAAAATAATTTAAAAATTAGAGACGTTAAAATATGACTACAGAGTTAAATTGCAGCCAAGTAATTATACATTTATAAACAATTAAAAATCTTTAAAGGAACTGAACTAAATCCAGGTAAAGTAAATTAGCACCCTTCTTCTCTCTGCAACTTAAAATGTACTTTTCTACTTTTCCCTTTTTGATGAAGGTTTAGTGAGCTAAAACATTGCTATTTGTCTCTCTACAGATGCTGTTTGACCCACTCTGCATTTCCTGCATTCTCAGTTTTAATGATCTTGTCTGGATTCATGTCACTCACCAGTTCTCTTTATTCAACTAAATGGGCTCATTGTTTCTGGGCCAAGTCTAACTTGGCATGAGTCCAGCTGGCTGATTCTCTGCCTACCTACTACAACTTCATGAGAAGGACAATGTTGGAACACAGCTCATGACTTGTCACTAATGTCCAACCAGCAAATTCAGGGATTTTGTATTTGCACAGGAATCCTAAATATGTTGGCACTTGCAATAAAAAATACTGCAGCTGGGTATGGAACTATTGACATTTCTCAGCAAGTTCTACCTGAATAATTCAACTACAAAATAAAATGTTATTCATTCACAAAAGTATAGTCGTTATCACTTCAGATTTTGCACTTCACCTTCAATTCACACAACAGAAACTACAGATGGTATTCTGAATGAAATTTTCTTCTCAATAATTTAGTTGGTATCAACAAAGATAAAAGATAGGGGCAACATTGGCCCTTAGAGCCCACTCTACCATGACGATACAAATCTGCAGGAAATGAATCATGCAATAAAGGACAGGTGGTTTTGGCTTCATTAATTCAGCTATCTCATTATATTATGTCACAGTTTCCATAAAGGGGGTAGAACTAATGACATACAGTTGTAGTTGTTGGAAACATATAAATTTAACAACCGAATGCAAACTATGAGCAGAAGCGGAAAGAAAACAAGAACTTCTCTTTTGGTTGCTATGAGAAGAAATTGCAAATAAAAATTATCAGAATCAGGTTTAATATAACAGGCACATGCTGTGAAATTTGTTAACTTAGCAGCAGCAGTACAAAGCAATACATGATAATAGAGAGAAAACAAAACCTTAGTGACTTACAGTAAGTATATATATTAAATAGTTAAATCATTATATAAGCAATGGAAAAAAATAGAAAAAATGTAGTGAGGTAGAGTTCATGGGCTCAATGTCCATTCAGAAATCTGATGACAGAGGGGAGGAGGCCGTTCCTGAATCATTGAGAGTGTGTCTTCAGGGTTTTGTACCTCCTTCCTGGTGGTAGCAATGAGAAGGGGGCATATCCTGGCTGATGGAGGTCCTTAATGATGGACGCCCCCTTTCTGAAGCACAGCTCCTTGAAGATGACTCGGATACTACAGAGGCAATTGCTTATGAAGGAGCTGGCTAATTTTACGGCTCTCTGCAGCTTACTTTGAGGCTGTGCAGTAGCCCCCCATCCCTGTACCAGACGGCAATGTAGCCAGTTAGAACATAGTACATCTGTAGCAATCTGCGAGTTTTTTGGTGATATGTTTTGGTAACAATGTCATATAGTTTCTTTCGCACACTGACTTATTGCTTTTGTCAATGGTGCAAACAGCAAGAAAACTCCGGATTGTGTTTCCTTAGTCAGAATCAGGTTTAATTTCACTAGCATATGTCATGAAATTTGTTCTGCAGAAGTACATTACAATTCAAAATAATTTTTAAAATCCATAAATTACAACAAGAAATATATGTGTGTGTTAAATAAGTAGTGCAAAAAGTGCTAAAAATAATGCGTTAGTGTACAAGGGTTCATTGTCCATTTAGAAATATGGAAGGGAAGAAGCTGCTCCTAAAAAATTAAGTGTATGTCTTCAGGCTCCTGTACCACCTCTGTGATTTTAACAATGAGAAGCGGAAATGTCCTGGACGATGGGGGTCCTTAATGACAGATGCCACTTTTTTAACCATCACCTTTTTCAAGATGTTCTTGATGCTGGGGAGGCTAGTGCCGATGATGGAAATGACTGAGGTTGCAATTTTCTGCAGCTATTTCCAATCTTGTGCAGTGGTCCCTCCATACCAGATGGTGATGTGACCAGTTAGAATGCTCTCCTTGGTACATCTGTAGAAACTTGTACATGTCTTTGGTGACATCCCAAGTCTCCTGAAGCTCCTAATATAACATAGCTGTTGTCTGCCTTCTTTGAAATTGCATCAATATGTTGGGCCCAGGATAGATCCTCAGAGATGTTGACACCCAGGAACTGCTCACCCTTTCCACTGCTGACGTCTCAACGAAAACTAATATGTGTTTCCTTGACTTCCCCTTCCTGAAGTCCGCAATCAGTTCCTTGGTCTTACTGAGTTAAATGTAGGGTTGTTGTTGTAACACCACTCAAATAAATGACCTACCTCACTCCCGTAGGCTTCCTCATCAACATTTGAAATCTAGTTGTTGGAAGAAGGAACAAGCAGTGGTTGACCACCATACTACATCCTGGAGACAGAGAGGCCGGGCTCAGACCTCAATCGCCTTTATACAGGGGTCTGTGGGAGGAGCCACAGGAGCAGTCAGCAGGGGGTGTGTCCAGACAGGTATATGTAGTTCACCACATTCACCTCCCCTTTGTTTTAAAAGAGAGTCCCCATGGGGTGAAGTTTCTTACAAGTATATTTACAGGTTAAGTCTATCAGGTGGTCGAATCTGTCGCTGCGATCTACGTAGCACCGGCTGTGATTGCACAGGTGCCGGTGGTGATTGCACCGGAGACGGAGGTTGTGCTGGTTCCGGCCTAACTGGAGGTGTCAGCCCACTAGGCATCAGTGATCCCTCACGTGTGTGTGAGGCACCCGATATATATACGTACGAGACGCCCGGTATATGAGTCTCGTGAGGAGTCTGTGTAGGGCTTGGTGTGCACGGTGTCACCTCAGGTACAGGGTTCGTAGTTACCGGGGAGTGTTCGGGGTAGTGGTCTGCTGCTCCTGCGGGCGCCAGGTCACGGACGGAGACCGTGTCCTCCCACCCATCAGGTAAGACCATGTAGGCATACTGGGGGTTCGCATGTAGAAGGTGAACCCTCTCAACCAGCGGGGAGTATTTATTACTCCTCACATGTTTCCGGAGCAGCACTGGCCCTGGGGACGTCAGCCAAACTGGTAGGGTGGTCCCAGTGACAGACTTCCTGGGAAAAGAGAATAGGCGCTCGTGAGGGGTGGCATTGGTGGACGTACATAACAGGGAGTGGATAGAGTGGAGTGCCTCAGGGAGGACCTCCTGCCATTGAGAGACCGGCAACCCTTTTGACTTAAGGGCTAAAAGTGTGGCCTTCCACACTGTGGCATTCTCCCTCTCCACCTGTCCATTTCCCCGGGGATTATAACTCATGGTCCGACTAGTAGCAATGCCCCTAGCTAGCAGGTACCGGCGCAGTTCGTCACTCATAAAGGAGGACCCTCTATCACTGTGGATATAGCAGGGATATCCGAACAGAGTGAAGAGCTGGCGCAGGGCTTTTATGACGGACGTGGTAGTGGTGTCGGGGCAGGGGATGGCAAAGGGGAACCGCGAGTACTCGTCGATAATATTGAGAAAATAGACATTGAGTTCGGTGGAGGGAAGGGGGCCCTTAAAGTCAACACTCAGTCGCTCAAAAGGGCAGGTGGCCTTGACAAGTTGTGCCGTTTCAGGACGGTAGAAGTGCGGTTTGCACTCAGCACAGATTTGGCAGTCCCTGGTCATCGTCCTGATGTCCTCCAGGGAGTACGGCAGGTTCCGGGCTTTCACGAAATGGTAAAATCGGGTGACCCCCAGATGGCAAAGATGTGCATGAAGGGCGTATAGCTGGTCGAGCTGTGCACTAGCACACGTTCCCCGGGATAGGGCATCAGGGGGCTCATTGAGTCTGCCAGGCCGTTACAGGATGTCAAAGTTGTAGGTGGAGAGTTCTATGCAAAATTTTATCATTTTTGATTTTGCCCCGCTGTTGGTTGCTGAACATGAACGCAACTGAGCGCTGGTCGGTCAGCAAGGTGAACCTTTTGCCGGCGAGATACTGCCTCCAGTGCCTAATAGCTTCCACTATGGCCTGGGCTTCTTTCTCCGCCGCGGAGTGCCGAATTTCAGAGCCTTGAACGGTACGAGAAAAGAATGCTACTGGCCTGCCTGCCTGATTGAGGGTAGCAGCAAGCGCGAAATCGGAGGTGTCACTCTCTACTTGGAAGGGAATGGTCTCATCCACCGCATGTATCGTTGCTTTGGCAATGTCCCCTTTAATGCAGCTGAAGGCCGCGCAGGCCTCGGCAGAGAGGGGAAATGTGGTAGACTTGACCAGGGGGCGGGCCTTGTCTGCGTAATGGGGGACCCATTGGGCGTAATAGGAAAAAAAACCCAAGCACCATCTGAGGGCTTTGAGAGTGGTGGGAAGAGGGAGTTCTAACGGGGTCGCATACGGTCGGGATCAGGGCCAATGACCCCGTTTTCCACGACATACCCAAGGATAGCGAGTCGGGTGGTTCCGAACACACACTTGTCCCTATTATAAGTAAGGTTCAGGGCTTTGGCCACTTGGAAAAATCGTTGGAGGTTGGCGTTGTGATCCAGCCAGTCGCGACCACAGATGGTGATGTTATCCAGATAGGGAAATGTGGCCTTCAGTTGGTACTGGTCCACCATCCGGTCCATTTCCCTCTGGAAGACAGAGACACCATTTGTGACACTAAATGGGACGCGCAGGAAGTGATAGAGCCTGCCACCCGCCTCGAAGGCGGTGTAGGGGCGGTCCTCTGGGCAGATGGGGAGCTGGTGATAAGCGGATTTCAGATCTATTGTCGAGTACACCTTGTACTGAGCTATCTGGTTGACCATATCCGCGATTCGGGGTAGGGGGTACGCGTCAAGCTGCGTGAACCTATTGATGGTTTGACTATAGTCCACGACCATCCTATTTTTCTGCCCAGTCCAAACAACAACCACCTGGGACTGCCAAGGGCTTGTGCTTGGCTCAATGATCCCCTCCCTGAGCAGCCGCTGCACCTCTGACTGAATGAAGGCCCTGTCCCCCGCGCTGTACCTCCTGCTTTTAGTTGCCACAGGTTTACAGTCGGAGGTTAGGTTGGCGAACAGCGGTGGGGCAGGGATCTTGAGGGTGGAGAGGCTGCAAGTGGTGTCAGTAGCGCAGCTGTCGGCATGGTGCTGGGTGGGATGTGCGGGTCGGTGTGTGTGTGTGGTCAGTAGCGGGGTATATGCGAAGTCCCACCAAACTGAGGATTCCTGACAGTGAGTGGTGGGAGGGGCCCGTCATATGCCATAGTCACACTTTCGAGGTGGCTCTGGAAGTCCAGCCCCAATAGCACAGGCGCGCACAGTTGAGGCATGACCAGTAGCGCAAAGTTCCGATATTCTGTGCCCTGCACCACCAATGTCGCTACACAACCCACCCGGATGTCTGTGGAATATGACCCAGAAGCCAAGGTGACCCTCTGGTTTACCGGCCGTGTCACGAGTCCTCAGCGTTGCACTGTGTCTGGGTGAATAAAACTCTCAGTGCTGCCCGTGTCAAACAGGCAGCTAGTCCTGTGCCCCTCCACCAGGATGTCCATCATTGACCTTGCAAGCTGGTGTGGGGCGCTTTGGTCGAGGGTTACGGTGGCTAGAGTTGAATTGCCGTCTTGGTGCCCAGTAAACACCGGTGGGTTGGGGGCGGGGCATGTTGACGCCGACAAAGATGGCTGCCCACATCCGGGCATGCAAGATGGCGGCCCCCACGTCTCACACGCAGTGCTGCTCGACCCCGCTCGTGGTTTAGACTTACAGACCTTGGCGAAATGGCCCTTCTTCCCGCAACTGGAGCAGGTCGCTTCTCGGGCCGGGCAGCGTTTTCGGGGGTGCTTTTCGAGTCCGCAGAAGTAACACAGCTCAGGCTTTTGCCTGGCCGCAGCCGTGGTCCGGTTCGGGGAGTTCGTGGAATCACGACTGGCAGCGGCGTTGGCAAATTCACTCGCGGGAACCGGCGGCGGCAGGGTCTGAGGTGTCCACGGAACTGGCGGGGAATCGCGAGGCTGGACAGCATCAGCGTTGTGCAGAGCAGCCTCCAGCATGTCGGCCGTCTTGATCGCCGAGCTTAAGGTAAGATCGGCATTTTCCAGCAGCCGCTGGCGCACATACACTGACCTAATTCCTGTAACAAAGGCGTCTCGTACTAGCAGCTCCGCATGCTGTTCTGCCGTGAGAGTTTTGCAATCGCAAGTTCGGATGAGTGTCTGTAGGGCTCGGAGAAGCTCGACGCTTGATTCTCCAGGCTGCTGTCGTCGGGTAGCTAAGTGATGTCTTGCGTAGACGGTGTTCACCGGCCGCAGGTACTGTCTTTTGAGGGCATCCAGTGCCCCTTCGTAGGTCGGCAGGTCCCTGATAAATGAATAAACTTTTGGGGTGACCCTCGAGAGGAGAATTCTGTGCATAACAGCGGGGTCAGTTGCACGAACCTCCTCCAAGTATGAGTGGAAGCATACAAGTCAGAGTTCAAAGGCAAGAGCTGCTTCAGGGTTTTGGGGGTCCAAATCCAATCTTTCCGGACGTAAAACGGATTCCATGTTTTAAACCTTCCAGTCAATAAAATTGATGCACCATCAATAACTCTCTCTGAGACGTAAAGGCGAGATATCGGCTTTTATTGTCTGGAAGAAGGAACAAGCAGTGGTTGACCACCATACTACATCCTGGAGACAGAGAGGCCGGGCTCAGGCCTCAATCGCCTTTATACAGGGGTCAGTGGGAGGAGCCACAGGAGCAGTCATCAGGGGGTGAGTCCAGACAGGTATATGTAGTTCACCACAGTTGTGTCATCGGCAAATTTATAGATGGCGTTTGAGCTGTGCTTAGCCACACAGTCTTGGGCATAGAGTGAGCAGGCTAAGCACACATCCTTGAGGTGCACCAGTGTTAATTGTCAGTGAGGAGGAGATGCTATTTTCAATCCGCGCTGACAGTTGTCGCTCGATGAGAAAGTCAAGAATCCAATTGCAGACAGAGATACAGAAGCCCAGGTTTTGTAGCTTGTTGGTTGTACTAAAGGTATGATTGTGCTGAACACTGAGCGGTAATCAATACACAGCAGCCTGACACAGGTATTGCTATTGTCCAGGTGATCGAAAGCTGACTGGAGAGCCAGTGAGATAGTATCCACTGTAGACCTATTGTGCTAACAGGCAAATTGCAGTGGGTCCAGGTCCTTGCTTAGGCAGGAGTTGACTCTGGCCATGGCAAAACTCTCAAAGCAATTCATCTCGATAGATGCTAGTGCAACTAGGTCCATCAGAACGTCATGCAGAGTCGGTGCCATCATGCTTTTATATATCACATGTCAAGGCTTCAAGGATGCTTTGGTACTAGAGTAGAACTAATAGCCAACAAACAGGTACCATAATTGTTTCACTAATGTCTCATCCCAGGCCTTTCACTGGTATACTGTTACTGGTTATTGCAAAGCTGTAATTTGTGTGGCAAAGAGAGCAAGGCTAGGCAGGCTGGCGGTGATGTGGGAAAAGCAACACCCACACCAGGGCACCCAGATTCAATCTGTACATTTAGGAGGTACAAGGGATCACGAAGCTGCTCATTCATCAGAGGGAGCTGTCAATTGGTAACTGATTTATTATTATCAAATGGATCAAGGTAGACAGAAAAACTTTGTTTTACAGATATAGTTGTCAAGATCCTTTTCCAAAGCTTCTACACACAATGCAGGGAGAAATCTTCTAAATATATACAAATGGCCGAAGAATGTAAAGGCACCATTGCCATTCTGAGAGATAAACTACTCACAGGGAAGAAACAGTAATGACCCCAATTTATTCTTTTTCAACTGTGGCTAGTAAACTCACTTTGGCAGAGAACAGCCTCTGTAAACATTTATTTACTAATTAACTCACAATGTTACATGTAACCACACTGACTTCCTGAAGAGGTTTTCCGATTTTCACAAACACTTCATCCAAGGGATCTGTGGCCCTGAGCAGCTTCTGTTTGGATTTGCGTGCGGGTCTCTGAACCATTGAAACTCTCCAACAATGGTCCAATAAAAATAAATACTTAGATGGATAGATACTTTATTGATCCCAAAGGAAATTACAGTGTCACAGTAGCACTACAAGTGCACAGATATACAAATATTAGAAGAGAAGTAAGAAAAAAATAAAAAATAAGTTACCTCAAACAGTTCAACAGGAGACAGTCATCACTACCTCAGCTGTAGGTTGACTTACTACAGAGACTAATGGCCAAGGGTAAGATTGACCTCGTATAGCACATTTTGGAGCAGTGCAGTGCCTTAGTCTATTACTCCTCTGTTCAGCCAAGGAGGCATGCAGAGAGTGAGAAGCATTGTCCAGAATTGCAAGGATTTTCTGTAGAGTCCTTTTTTCTACCACAGCCTCCAGGGTATCTAGTCTGACTCCTATAAAAGAGCAAGCCTTTCTAATCAGTTTATTGAGCCTGTTGTGTCAAAACTGACAAGAACACTCAGGCAGAGTGGTATTATCTGGATCGAAGAGGAGCAAGTCCACAAGGACCAGAACTTCTGGTCTTAACATGCAGAAAAATAAAAGATATGGAAGCAGAAGACTTTTCAAACAGGGCAAAACTCATTTCCTGTATTGTTAATATCAAGAGAGAAATGCCAATACATGTAGCTAAATGGATGATTGAATTCCGGTGAAGGAGTAATGAGAAGAACAAATATATCTTCAAATGCTGTGGATCTGAAACACAAAATGGGAAAAGCTGCAAACAGCATGTCAGGCAACATTTCAACATCTGTAGAAAGAGAAACGAAGGTAATGGTATGGGTTTAAAATAACTGATCTAATCAGAATGAGGTGAGGCAGAATAGTGAGCCACAGGAAATAATAATTTTGTATTTTTGAATCCATGTTTTTCAAGGCATCTCAAGCACATGCGTAAGGGCGTGTGTCATAGATGGCCTGGCATTCCTTGCTACTGCTTTAGGTTGATCCCTCTGACATGGGAGTCATTTCAGAAAATAAACTGAACTAATCTTGATCGGCTCAGCATTGGCTACGTACTGGAGAGTTTAACATCGGTAGCTGAGCGAAGGGCGCTGAGTAGGCTACGGTCAATTATGGAAAACTCTGAACATCCTCTACATAGCACCATCCAGAGACAGAGAAGCAGTTTCAGCGACAGGTTACTATCGATGCAATGCTCCTCAGACAGGATGAAGAGGTCAATACTCCCCAATGCCATTAGGCTTTACAATTCAACCGCCAGGACTTAAGAACTTTTTAAAAGCTATTATTAATGCTTTTTGAGATAGTGATTTAGATGCATATCATATTTTTTTTACTGAGTTAAGTATTGTATGTAATTAGTTTTGCTACAACAAGTGTATGGGACATTGGAAAAAAGTTGAATTTCCCCATGGGGATGAATAAAGTATCTATCTATCTATCTATCTATCTATCAGCGTGTCTGCAAGCTCTGTGGTGTTTATTTTGCTATGTCTTGAACTGAGGCTGAATCTCTGTGCCTGTTCCAGCTGCTCCAGGCTTCATGGTGCTTACTTCGCTAAGTGCTGAGCTGAGGCTGTGGGCGTGGGTCTGCTCCAGCTGCTCCTGGACTCATTTGCGTTCTAAATGCTATTTGCTGACTTCTATTGCTTGCCTGATTTGTTTTTATTCCCTCTGCATATCGGGTGTTTGTCAATCTTTTTTTAATGGGTACTTCTGAGTTTCTTGTTTTGTGTCTGGGTGTAAGGAGACTAATCTCAAGGATGTGTGAATACTGCGCTTTGAACTTTGTTTGGCTTGTTAAATATTACCCTGATGTGCAAAACTATGAAAGTACAACCTGAAAGGAATTTGTGTCTAGAATGTCACAAAGAAAGCTAAAGAAAACTGGGAAAAAATGTGCAGTTTGATGCAAGATGAACCAAAGCAGAAAAGAAATGAAGATGCTGATGAATAAAAATCAGTTTTATACAACATGGAGTAGACTGAGAGAGAATGGAAAGCCAAACACCGATAAGAAAAGTTCAGAATTTACTTCTAAGAGATGAATTGAGAAAGAACCAGATGGAAGCAGAAGTCAAAGTCAAGGTCAAATCCAAAATTACTTTACCTCTGGGATATCTGAGTTGCCATAATTTGGTTTGCATTCTTGGCAGAGTGTGCTGATGGCATCTGTCTGTTCTCCAAATACCTACCAAGTGCTTCCAGGATCTAACCCAACCCAAGCCTGACTAACTGAGATCAGATGTTATTAGGCACCTGGGCAAAAGGAAGGAGTTAGGTGGGAAAAGAGAATACTTCAAAGATAAAATTCGAATGAAAAGAATAAGTCTGGAAAATTCAACAGAGCATCTGTTGTTTGGGTGCTGCAGGTGCCAGCTTGCTAGGTGATGCAACTGTGCAGATTGCAGGGTGATTCACACCATCTGCTAGGTTGGGAAAAGAAGTAAACCACATGATGCTAAAGTGAACTGGAAATATGGAGAGTAGGCTTTTGCAAGTAGTTGCAACGCTGATTTGATGCGAAAAATGCTATGTTGGCTCTCAACAATGCAGCTAATGCCATATGTTCAACCTGCACAGAAGATCTAGCATTTAAAACCAGGAAGCATCATCTCACTTGTGATAAGGATTATCAATTAATTACACATGGTTGTTTTACTGGTTACTGTGTTGGATTAAGTTGAGGGTTAGTCATTTTCTAGATCTCCTGACAGCACTGGCAGTCTGTGTTAACTACTTATTGCTGAAATTTAAAGCACATTTATTTTGTACTAGCAGAGTGCTTCATAAATCAGATGCATAGGTTTGTAGGCATGGCTTTAAACAAATAAAACACAAGGGTTTCCATTGGATAAATAATAAGCCTAAGGGATTTCATTCATTCAGTAGAAAAAGGTGAGTCCAAGAGTTCCAGTTGATTTCGGCAGCCACTAACATGGAATAAGGAATTTGAAATTTGTTGTGGCATTGCCTCAAATACATACTTCTTCAGGGATTTGAAATAAATAGAATAAAAAAGTATGCAATTTCTTGGCTTACACCCTAATCTAAAAGGATTTCTCCATAATTGGATTATTTTGAATTGCAAACTCTTTCTCCAATCTTTGACTATACTTCGCATGCAATATATGTCACATAGTTGAGCAAAAGCTTTGTTTCTTTATCCACTGAATGCACTTATTTACTGGAATTCATCATACTTTGCTTAAATTAATATACAAACATGAGAACTAGGAACAGTAGATTAAATGGCTCCTTCTGGAATGTGTGTCCATTCATTAGGATCATGGCAGACTGAATTATGGCCTCAGTTCTACTTTCCTACATGTTCTCTATAAATCTTGTCTCTTCTATAGGCCGAAGTTCTGTCTAGGAAAGCCTTGAATATAATCACTGGTTCAGCTTATCCATCTCCTCTGGGCAGAGCATTCCAGAGGTTCACTTTTCCTGAGAGAAGAAACTTCTCATCTGTCTTGAGTAGGAATCCCGGCGTTCAAATCTTATGTCCCTAGTCCAAGATTTCTCCACTTAGAGAAAAATTCTCCCAGCCATTGTTGTATAATCACTTGACTTGAATCACACTTTCCTCAATATCCTTCTTTAAATATTAGTCATTTTGACCTCTCTCTAGAAAACACGCTCTAAAATTCAAGTATTTCTGAAAAAAAAATTATCATGATCCCTCGGCAACTTGCCATCCAAGCACTCCAGCTGACCTCAGAGAACGTAGACTTGCAGATAATTAGGCACAACAATGTTTAATCATCTTTTAAATGTTGTGATCAGGGATTTTCTGCCCTCTGAATGAGATGCTTAATCAATTTTAATTATGTTTTTTCTTTAGTAATGGTAGGTTACTATTAATTAAAATTTGTGATCATTTAATTAAGTTAGTCACAGCAATATAAAATCATTGTGATATTGGAGGGCATATATTAAAACAAATGAAGTTTTAATTTGTTAATTACTTTCTTTTTTATAGTACAATGTTTGGAGTTTTTAATGCAATATCTAGAATAGTGATGAAACAGTTAGCCTTCCAGACCATTTATAGAGAAAAAAAAATCTGCTCCAATTTGACAAGAGTAAGTGAAGAGTGTAGATTTTAATCAACGGTGTGTGCCAAATAGCTTGTTTCTGTGTTAGACATTCCATAGAATGTTTATGATATTCAAACAAGTAAACATAATAATAGTTTTTCATTTCATTATGTTGCTTTTAAGCTACAACAGACCTCACAATGGTCAGTATCCACACATCTTGTCACCCAATCTGCATTTATAAGAGCATGACACTGGAGACCAGTCATTCTCAACAATGGAATTCATTTGATTTTGTGCAATTTTGTGATAACAAACTAACAGCGCCATTTAGAAGTCTGCCAAATTTTACTTTCAATGGCATTACTTCAGTCGATGTTTCCGCTCTCATTTTAAACACTTTGCACTTCAGGTACATAGACAGTAATATTGTTCTTCGGCCTGGGTGAAATGAGAAACAGAACCGAGAAGGGATGAAAACATAGAAAAATAAGGAGTACACCCAGCAAAGTCATTTGGTTCATTGAATTTAAGTTGAAGCAAGTTTTCAGGCACAAAATGGCCACTGTGATCCCATGGTCTAAGCTGCACCCATATCATTAGGCAATGATCCTTAACTCTGGACTTCCCGTCCATTGATATTATCCTTCCCGCCTCTAGTCTGTTGAGACCAGACATGCTTTATGACCTGCATTCTGGTCCCCACTTATTCTTTTAACCTCAAGCGAATGTAAACCCAATTACCCCACTCTTTCTCCACAGTCAACCCTGCCATCCCAGGAATAGGTTTGGTGAACTACCACGATGTTCCCTCCTTTTTGGACAGAGTCCAAAAGTACACATTGTTTAAGGTGTGGTCTCACCAAGACCTTGCATAGTTGCAGTGAGACCTCACTGTTTCTGTATTTAAAATCTTCTCACTGTGAAGGCCAACATACCATTTAAATTCTTAACCACCTACTAACACCTACACACTTACGTTTTATCAACTGGTTTAAAGTGCCTCCAGTTGTTGCCCTCTTTCCTCATCTACCTCCATTCAGTTAGTAATTTGCCTTCTCATTTTTGCCACCAAAATGGATAATCTCACAGTGTCTACACTATACTGCATCTTCCATGAAATTGGTTGCTCACTCATCCTGCCCAAATCACAATGAAGCCTCTTAGCACTCTCCTCACAAACCACTCTCCTACCCTGCTTTGTGTTATCTGCAAACATGGAAAAATTCAGTTAATTCCCTCATCTAAATCTTTAATTTATATCATGAATAGCTCCAGTATAAGCACTGCATTTCCCCACTAGTCATAGCTTGCCACTTGGTTTCAGATCAGCTAGTTAGCTCTCGAACTAAATCACTATGTTACCTCCAATCCCAAGCACGTTTATTTTGCATTCTAATCTCTTATGTGGGACCTTATCGAAAGCCTTCTGGAAGTCCCATTACAACATGTCTACTAGTTCTTCCCCATCCTCAAACATTTCCAGAAAATGTATCAGCATGATTTTCCATCCATAAATACTTGGTGACTTTAACCGATATAGTTTTCCCAGTTCTACATTATTACATCTTTAACAATAGACTCCAGCATTTTCCCCACAACAAAAGTCAAGCTAACTGTTTACAATTCTCTGCTTTCTCCCTCTTTTTTTTAAATAGTGGGGTTACATTACCAATCCATAGAAACTGATGCAGGGTCAAATGAATGCTGAAAAAGTGACCACCAAATTCATCTACTATTTCTAGGGCTTCTTTCATAACTACTCTGAACTGCAGATTTCTGGGTCCCAGGGACTTATTGACCTTTAACCATCTCCCTTTTTGACAGCACTTCACTACTGACAATGATTTCCTTCCATTTCTTCCTCTCACTAGATCCTCCATTGTGAAGACATAACCAAGTGCTCAATTGCTTTGTCACTTCTTTGTTCCTCATTATAAATCCCTGTGTCTGACTGTAATGGACCTGCATTTATCTTCTGGCTTTTTCTCCTCACATTTCTATAGAAGCTTTAACAGTTAGTTTTTATGTTCCGGCAAGCTTGCTGATATATTCTGTTTGCATTCTCTTAATTAATCTCTTCATCCTCCTTGTCCAATGCTTACAATTGTTGCTTTCTTAGGATAATATATATGAATGTCTTTGCCTGTCCCGAACTTTCCTTTTTAGGAACAGTTGAACTGTCCTTCTGTTGTATTTTCACAGCAGATAGGAATAAATAATCACTGAAGTTCATCTGTCAGATCATTAGATGTTTGCCATTGCCAATTCACCATCAACCTCTTACATATTACAATATTTCCATAATATTCTATCAGGTCAAAGCTCCTCAAAGGATCTCACATGAAAAGACTGATACATATCATTTTTAATACACCATACCCAGTCCAAATTAGCCTAATCCTTTGCTGGTTCCTCAGTGCCTTGGTCCAGAAAACTATACTATATATATATGCCATGAATTCCTCCTCCAGACTAATCTGGTTATCCCAAAGCCATCCATGATGAAAGTTGTATCCTATTACACATGCCTCTATACATTGCCCACATCAACACTACTGCTTGGAGATTCCATTTAGGCTTCCCATCCCAAGGGATTTTTTAGCTCAACCTATAAATTTTCTACATCATTTGTGTTGATTATCATTTTTCTTAAAGCAGTAATCTTCCCTTTAAACTGCAGCAATACCCCAATCCCTTTTCCTTCTTGCCTGTCCTTCCAAACTATTGAATATCTATGCATGTATGACATTTTCTGTCCTTGGTCACCCTGCAAACGTATCTCTGTCACTCCAATTATAACGTGCCTGTTTAGATCTATTTGTAGTGAATTCCCTATGCATTAAGACACAAAACCTTTAGGTTTGTCTTTTTGACATTCTTAATCTCAGGGTGGCCTGGTGGTTAGCACATCACTTTACAGCAGTAGCTGTATTCCCACTGCTGCCTATAAGGAGCTTGTACATTCTCCCAGTGACTACGTGGGTTTCTTCTGGGTGCTCTGGTTTCCACCCACAGACTAAAGACGTACTGGTTGGTAGATTAATTGGTCATTATAGATTGTCCTGTGATTAGACGAGGACTAAATTCGATGATGGTTAAACTGCAAGGCTGGAAGGGCCAGGAAGGGCCTGTTTCGTTCTGTATCTTAATAAAATCAAATATACTCTGACTAGTACATGGCACTGGCATTAATCCTATGGTTAATACCTTTAAGGTCCTAGTCTTATAATTCACTACCTAACTTCCTACATTGAGATTGGAGGAATTTATTAATTTATTCTATTTTTATTTAGAGATACATGATGTTAACAGTCTCTGACCCAATTACACCCATGTAACCAATTAATCTAATAAGCTGTCTGTATTCTTTTGGAATGTGTGGGAGCCCAGAGCACCCCAAGAAAACCCACATGATCATGAGAAGAACATGCAATCCCTATACAGAGAGCAGCAGAACTGAGCCCTGGATGCTGGTGCTATAAAGCATTACATTAACCTATTCCACCTCCCAAAATTCCCCTGAAACAATCCCATCCCCTTAGTTGTTAACCACAACCATCCCCCACCCCCCACCACCAGTGTTCTGCAGCTGTTCTGTGGTATCCTTGACCTCAGTAATAAGACCACATTTCATCCTGAGTCTTGAGTGGGGCTGCAGAAATGCCTCTTGGTTCCTCTTGCAAGTCAATTCCCTTCACTGTAGTCCTCCCCTCTTTTTGTCCCTCCCTTCCTGTTCATCAGAGTGTCATGGCTGCAGTGGCCTTCCCTGATAAAGCACTTCCCCTATCAGCATCCAAATATCTGTTGGAGATGTGAAAGGCAACAGAGAAATCCTGCACTACCTCTCTTCTCCTACTGTATCTAGCACGCACTCATTCCCTTCTTGCCTGTGCACTGTTTATTGGTAGTGTGGCTACATCACTAAGCATGCTGTCTACATACATCTCTGCATAGATGTATTCCAAAACCAAAGAAACACTCAAATGGCAAAATAGTACAATCGTGGCTGACAAGAAAAGTCAAAGCTAATGTAAAATCAAGAAAGCCAGCATACAACAAAGCAAAAATTAGTGGAAAGACAGAAGATCGGGAAGCTTTTAAAAACCTAAAGAAATCAACTAAAAGAATCATTAGGAGGGGAAACATGAAATATCAAAGTGAATAGTAAAAACTTTCTCAAGCATGTAAAAAAATAAAAGAGAGATAAGAATGGATATAGGACCGCTAGAAAATGAGGTCAAAGAAATAATCACGGGGGACAAGGAGATGGTGGATGAACTAAATGAGTATTTTGCATCAGTCTTCACTGTGGAGGACACTAGCGGTGTGCCAGATGTTGAAGGGTGTGAGGGAAGAGAAGTGAGTACAGTTACTATACAAGGGAGAAGGTGCTCAAACAGCTGAAAGACCTAAGGGTACATTTCACCGAGGCAAAATGAACTGCACGCTAGGGTTCTGAAAGAAATAACAGTGGAGATCGTGGGGGCATTAGTAATGATCTTTCAATAATCATTGGACTCTGGCATGATGCCAGAGAACTAGAAAATTGCAAATGTCACTCAAATCTTTAAGAAAGGAGGAAGGCAGCAGAAAGAAATTTATAGATAACTTAGCCAGAACTTAGTAGTTGGGAAGATGTTGGAGTCAAATATTAAGGGTGTTATGGAGTACGTGGTAACACAGGACAAGATAGGACAAAGTCAGCATGGTCTCCTTAAAAGAAAATCTTGCCTGAAGAACCTGTTGGAATTCTTTGAGGAGATTACAAGTAGGATAGATAAAGGTGTTGTATATTTGGACTTTCAGAAGGCCTTTGACAAAGTGCCACACATGAGTCTGCTTACCAAGTTTAGAGCCCTTGGTATTACAGGAAAGTTACTGGGATGGTTAGAGTATTGTCTGATTGGTAGGAGGCAGTGAGTGGGAATAAAGGGATCCTTTTCTGGTTGGCTGCCAGTGACTAATGGTGTTCTGCATAGGTCAGTGTTGGGACCGCTTCTTTTCTATGCTGTATATCAATGATTTAGATGATAGAAAAGATGGCTTTGAAGATTTGTGGAGGGGTAGGTAGTGTTGAAGAAACAGGTAGGCCACAGAAGGATTTAGACAGATTAGGAGAATAGGCAAGTCAGTGGCAAATGAAATACAATATTGGAAAATGCATGGTCATGCACTTTGGTAGAAGAAATAAATGTGCAGGCTATTTTCTAAGTGTGGAGAAAGGGACTTGGGAGTCCTTGTGCAGAATATCCTAAAGATTAACTTGGAGGTAGAGTCAGTCAGGCAAATGCAATGTTAGCATTCATTTCAAGAGATCAAGAATACAAGAGCAGGGATGTGATGCTGAGGCTTTATAAGGCACTGGTGAGGCCTCATCTTGAGTATTGTGAACAGTTTTGGGTTCCTAATCTAAGAAAAGATGTGCTGGCATTGGAGATGGTTCAGAAGAGGTTCATAAGGATGATTCCAGGAATGAAAGGGTTATCATACAAGGAACGTTTGATGGCTCTGGCTCTTGCTTTCTTTTTCAATCTTTTTATTATTATTATTAATATCAACAAAATAAAATTGATACATAGATAATGGGATTACAAACATACACATTTCAACTGAACATGAAAGAATACATAAGCAATGATTACAGTATAAATGAGTATTCCCAAATCATGAACGATACAATATACAAATAAACAAGGCAAACCTAGGTATATCATAATATATATTAAAAAAAACAGAAAAAAGAAAAAGAAAAAAAATTATGCAAAAATACCTAATCTAATAATCTAATAACTAATAAGGAAAAAAAAACAAAAAAAGAAAAAAGAGAAAAAGAAAAAATGGAAAAAAAGGGCTGTTTATAATATCTCACAAAAATACAAAATCATCAGTGTCGTCAACTCCGATCCTCTCAGCATATATAAAATCGAAACTGGAAAAACAAATAGGCTTGGAACAGGGTCATATTACATCATATGAAAATATTGAATAAATGGTCTCCATATCTTTTCAAATTTAATAGAAGTATCAAATACAACACTTCTAATTTTTTCTAAATTTAGACATAACATAGTTTGAGAAAACCAATGAAATACGGTAGGAGGATTAATTTCTTTCCAATTCAACAAAATAGATCTTCTAGCCATTAATGTAAGAAATGCAATCATTCGACAGCGGAAGAGGATAAATGGAGTGAGTCCATCATTGGTAAACCAAAAATTGCAGTAATAGGATGAGGTTGTAAATCAATGTTCAATACCGCAGAAATAATATCAAAAATGTCTTTCCAATATTTTTTCAAAAGCAGACACGACCAGAACATATGAGTTAAAGACGCTATCTCAGAATGACATCTGTCACAAATAGGATTTATATAGGAATAAAAATGAGCCAATTTACCCTTGGACATATGAGCCCTATGCACAACCTTAAACTGTATTAATGAATGTTTAGCACATATAGATAATGTATTAACTAATTGAAGAATTTTATCCCAATTCTCAATAGGGATAGTAAGGTGAAGTTCTCTTTCCCAATCATCTTTAGTCTTTAGAAGGGCTCTGAACGTATCTTCATAATTATATTGTAAAGTTTTGATATTAGCCCTTTCTGAGAAGGATTTAGTTCAAACAAATTCTCCAAAATGCCTGAAGACACAAAATTTGGAAAAGTAGGAAGTACAGTATTTTAAAAATACCTCATCTGTAAATATCTAAAAAAAGTGAAATCTAGGCAAATTATATTTATTAGATAATTGCTCGAAAGACATAAAACAATTATCCAAAAATAAATTGGAAAAATGTAGTAATCCTTTAGTCTTCCAAGCTAAATAAGCTTGGTCTATAATAGAAGGATAAAAAAAGCAATTGGATACAATAGGAATATTTAAAACAAACTGAGTCCACCCAAAAAATTTCCGAAATTGAAACCATATACGTAAAGTATGTTTAACTATCGGGTTGTCAATTCGTTTCAGCAATTTAGAAAGAGCAAAGGGAAGAGAAGTCCCTAAAATAGAACCCAATGCAAATCCTTGTACAGATTTAATTTCCAGGTTCACCCAATGAGGGCTAAAAGATATATCCCAATCCTTTAACCAACATATCAAATATTGGATATTAACTGCCCAATAATAAAATCTAAAATTAGGCAATGCCAATCCACCTTCCTTCCTTGCCTTCTGTAAATATATTTTACCTAACCTAGGATTTTTATTCTGCCATATATATGAGGAAATTTTTGAATCAACATTAGCAAAAAAAGATTTCGGAATAAAAATTGGTATCGCTTGAAATATATATAAAAACTTGGATAAAATAACCATCTTAATAGCATTAATCTGACCTATCAGAGATAAAGATAGTGGTGACCACCTGGTAAACAAACATTTAATCTGATTGATTAAGGGTAAAAAATTAACCTTAAATAAGTCTTTATAGTTTTTTGTAATTTTAATCCCTAAGTAAATAAAAGAGTCATTAACTAAATAAAGGTAAATTTCCATAAATTGGAACCTGTCTATTTAAAGGAAAAAATTCACTCTTATTAAGATTTAATTTATACCCGGAAAAATCACTAAATTGAGCCAACAATGATAAAACTGCAGGAATGGATTTCTCAGGATCAGGAATAAATAATAATAAATCATCTGCATATAATGATAACTTACATATATCTGTCCCACGATTAATGCCAAAAATGTTCTGTGATTCTCTGATAGCAATTGCCAAGGGTTCTAAAGCAATATCAAATAATAATGGACTAAGAGGACAGCCTTGTCTAGTACCCCAGAATAAACGAAAAAAGGGAGATCTTTGATTGTTAGTAAGCACCGAGGCTACTGGAGTATGATATATCAGTTTAATCCAGGAAATGAATGTCGGACTAAAATTAAACTTCTCAAGCACGTTAAATAAGTATGGCCATTCAACTCCATCAAATGCTTTCTCCGCATCTAATGAAATGACACATTCTGAAGTGCTATGTGAAGGAGTATAAACAATATTCAATAATCTCCTAACATTGAAAAAAGAATAGCGATTTTTAATAAAACCAGTTTGATCTTCCGAAATAATTTGGGGTAATACCTTCTCCAGCCTGGATGCCAGTAACTTGGAAAAGATCTTGGAATCTGCATTCAATAAAGATATTGGTCTATAGGATGCACAGTCAGTAGGGTCTTTATCTTTCTTCAATATTAAAGAAATGGAAGCTCTATAAAAAGATTGTGGCAGATTGCCCAATCTAATTGCTTCTTCAAAAACCCTGCATAACCAAGGAGAAAGAGTAGCGGAAAAACATTTTAAAAATTCTACTGTATACCCATCTGGACCTGGTGCTTTCCCAGAATTCATAGAGGAAATAACCCCTTTAATTTCTGCATCCGTAATAGGAGTTTCTAATATTGAAAGATCATCTGATGATAATTTTGGAAAATTCAATTTCCCAAGAAAATCACACATGGTATTACGATCATGAGGGATTTTGGAATGATACAGGGAGGTATAAAAATCTTGAAATGATTTATTTATCTCATCATGGTTAACTGTCAGATCCCCATTCTGCTGACGGATCTTAGTAATTTAACGTTTAACCAAAGCATTCTTCAATTGACTAGCTAACAGTTTACCCGATTTATCACTATGTATATAAAAATCAGATCTGGTTTTCATTAATTGATTTTCAATCGAAGATGTAAGTAATAAACTATGTTCCGTTTGAAGTTCAACCCTTTGTTTGTAAAGCTCCTTACTAGGAGTAATCGAATATTTCTTGTCAATCTCTTTAATTTTATCAACCAATGAAAGAGTTTCCTTCTTAATGCGTTTTCTCAGACCAACAGAGTAGGAGATAATCTGTCCACGTATATATGCTTTAAAAGTGTCCCAAAGTGTTCCGCAAGAAATATCCTCCGTGGAATTAGTTGAAATGAAGAAATCGATCTGTTCCTTCATAAATTTAATAAAATCCGGATCTTGCAGTAAGGTAGAATCAATTTGCCATTGTCTAGCACTAGAAGCTGTATCCGTAAATTTAATAGAAAGTTTTAATGGAGCATGGTCAGAGATGGCTATAATGTCATAATTACAACCAATTACCGATGGAATAAAACAAGAGTCAATAAAAAAGTAATCAATTCTCATGTAGGAATGATAAACATGTGAGAAAAATGAAAACTCTTTGTCCTTAGAATGCCAAAATCTCCAAATATCAAAAATTCCATTATACTCTGGCTCTGTACTCACTGGAATTCAGAAAGATGAGGGGGGATATCATTGAAACCTTTCAAATATTGGAAGTCCCAGACAGAGTAGATGTGGGAAGGATATTTCTCATGGTGGAGAAGTCTTGGGCAAGAGGGCACAGCCTCAGGGCAGAGGGGTGTCCGTTAAACAGAGATGTGGAGAAATGTCTTTAGCCAGAGGGCGGCAAATTTGTGGAATTTATTACCACAGGCAGCTGTGGAGGCCAGGTCACTGGGTGTATTTAAGACAGAGCTCGATACTTTCTTGACTGGACACGGCATCAAAGGTTACAGATAAAGGGGAAAAAGGGGAAAAAGAAAGGATCAGCTATGATTGAATGACAGGCAGACTTGATAGGCCAAATGGTCTAACTCTGCTCCTATGTCTTATGGCAGATATTCTGCAAGGAATCCACTACAGCCCCACCAACACCCCTGAATCTCAACACAAGTGAGAATAAGATGACCACTTCATTGGCAATCCAGCCACTACACAGAAGAAGCTTTCCTTCCACCACCAGCACAAAACGTCAGCAAAGTTTTAATTACTCACTGAAATGACAATTCCAATGGAATACCAATACAACAGAATCTCCCAAACGTCTAACTTCTACCACCAAGAATAACAAGAACAACACCCAGGAGAGCACCACCATCTGTTCGCGCCCTTCCAGATCAAACACCATCCTAATGTGGAAACAATTTGCCAATCCCTCACCATTCTGGCGATTAATTCCAGAAACTCCCTATTCAACAGCACTGTGTGAAAACTCTTACTAGAAGGACTAAGACATTTCACAAAGGCAGCTCGCCATCAGTTTTTCATGGGAAATTAATCATGGGAAATAAAGACAGAACCTTCCCTGCAGCACTTACTGCTCTTTAAAAAGTTCATTTACTGATAATTATCTTCTCCCAGTCATTTCTTCATCAATGAAGCTACCTGTGAGAAACCTCCAATATTAAACAGCATCAGCAGTATTCTGCTACTGCTATTCAATTGTTACTTCCAAAGGACAGTCAAAGTAGAGTTTGCTGTGACTGTGAGCAAAGTCAATGGAGAGACACTGAAACTGGAGTATAGAGGTTTTTATTCAGCAAAACAAACGGGCATCATACTGGAGGCACTCTAGAAAGAAGAGGTCTTCTAACCCAACATTACATCACATTTTATATGTCAAAGAACAGAAGTAACTACAGGACAATTTCTATTGTTACAATGCATTCATAATGCTTTCTTTGAGTGGCACATCATTTCAAGTACCTAGATCTTCACACCAACACACCCAGAATGAGTGTCAGTCACTTCTGTCCCTGAGCTGCATCTAGGCATATGCAGTATTACAGTTGAACAAAGGGGACTATGGAGCCATGAGGGAGGAGCTAGCCAAAGTTGACTGGAAAGATACCCTAGCAGGGATGACAGTGAAATAACAATGGCAGGTATTTCTGGGAATAATACAGAAGGTATTTCTGGGAATAATGGCAGGATCAGTTCATTCCTAAGAGGAAGAAAGATTCTAAGGGGAGTAGGGGGTGACCATGGCTGACAAGGGAAATCAAGAACAGTATAAAAATAAAAGAGAAGAGAACATAGCAAAGATGAGCGGGAAGCTAGAGGATTGGGAAACTTTTAAAGAGCAACAGAAGATAACTAAAAAGGCAATAAGGGGAGAAAAGATGAGGTACGAAGGTAAGATAGCCAAGAATATAAAGGAGGATAGTAAAAGCTTCTTTAGGTATGTGAAGAGGAAAAAAAATTAGTTAAGACCAAAGTTGGGCCCTTGAAGACAGAAATGGGAGAATTTATTATTGGGAATAAGGAAATGGCAGACGAGTTGAACAGGTACTTTGGATCTGCCTTCACTAGGGAAGACACAGACAATCTCCCAGATGTAATAGTGGCCAGAGGACCTAGGGTAATGGAGGAACTGAACGAAATTCACATTAGGCAGAAAATGGTGTTGGGTAGACCAATGGGACTGAAGGCTGATAAATCCCCAGGACCTGATGGTCTGCATCCCAGGTTACTTAAGGAGGTGGCTCTAGAAATCATGGACACATTGGTAATCATTTTCCAATGTTCTATAGATTCAGGATCAGTTCCTGTGGATTGGAGGGTAGCTAATGTTATCCCACTTTTTAAGAAAGGAAGGAGAGAGAACACAGGGAATTATAGACCAGTTAGCCTGGCATCAGTAGTGGGGAAGATGCTGGAGTCAATTATAAAAGATGAAATAACAGCACATTTGGATAGCAGTAACAGGATCGGTCCGAGTCAGCATGGATTTATGAAGGGGAAATCATGCTTGACTAATCTTCTGGAATTTTTTGAGGATGTAACTATGAAAATGGACAAGGGAGAGCCTGTGGATATAGTGTACCTGAACTTCTGGGAAGCCTTTGATAAGGTCCCACATAGGAGATTACTGGGCAAAATTAGAGTACATGGTATTGGGGGTAGCGTACTGACATGGATAGAAAATTGGTTGGCAGACAGGAAACAAAGAGTAGGGATTAACGGGTCCCTTTCAGAATGGCAGACAGTGACTAATGGGGTACCGCAAGGCTCGGTGCTGGGACCACAGCTATTTACAATATACATTAATGATTTATATGAAGGCATTAAAAGTAACATTAGCAGATTTGCTGATGACACAAAGCTGGGTGGCAGTGTGAAATGTCAAGAGGATGTTATGACAATGCAGGGTGACTTGAACAGGTTGGGTGAGTGGGCAAATGTATGGCAGATGCAGTTTAATGTGGATAAATGTGAGGTTAACCACTTCGGTGGCAAGAACAGGAAGGTAGATTACTATCTAAATGGAGTCAAGTTAGGAAAAGGGGAAGTACAACGAGATCTAGGTGTTCTTGTACATCAGTCAATGAAAGCAAGCATGTAGGTACAGCAGGCAGTGAAGAAAGCTAATGGCATGCTGGCCTTTATAACAAGAGGAATTGAGTATAGGAGTAAAGAGGTCCTTCTGCAGCTGTACGGGGCCCTGGTGAGACCCCACCTGAAGTATTGTGTGCAGTTTTAGTCTCCAAATTTAAGGAAGGACATTCTTGCTATTGAGGGAGTGCAGCGTAGGTTCATGAGGTTAATTCCCAGGATGGCGGGACTGTCATATGTTGAAAGATTGGAGCAACTGTTCTTGAATACACTGGAATTTAGAAGGATGAGAGGGGATCTGATTGAAACATATAAGATTATTAAAGGATTGGACACGCTAGAGGCAGGAAACATGTTCCCGATGTTGGGGGAGTCCAAAACCAGAGGCAATTTAAGAATAGGAGGTAGGCCATCTAGAATGGAGATGCTGAAAAACTTTTTCACCCAGAGAGTGGTGGATATGTGAAATGCTCTGCCCCAGAAGGCAGTGGAGGCCAATTCTCTGGATGCTTTCAAGAAAGTGTTAGATAGAGCTCTTATAGATAGCAGAGTCAAAGAATATGGGGAGAAGGCAGGAACGGGGTACTGGTTCTGGATGATCAGCCATGATCACAGTGAATGGTGGTGCCGGCTCAAAGGACCGAATGGCCTACTCCTGCACCTACTGTCTATTGACATCTCAGATGATTGGGTGCTTCTTGGTTTGCAATCAACCAGTGTCTGCAGAACCAGGAACACCATTGCTCTGAGCTGAATTTTAGATTCAATCTACAATCCACATTCAGATCTGAAGACTGGTTGCTGTTAAAATTAATATCTGTTATATGGCACAACTCCAGATTATGCGCTAACAGAGATGATTTTAAGAGCCTGAACTGTTTAGGAGTTGGAAAACCAATAAACCAGCAGTAACTTGAATTTCTGTAAAACTCTTTTGGAACTCTCTGTCAGCACTCCTTGGAGACATGGAAAAACTACTAAAGTAACAGAAGGCTCTAGAAACTTGTGCCAATGAACTGGCAGGGTTATTCAAAAACATTTTCAATTTGTCACTGCTGTGGTTGGAAGTTCCCACCTGCTTCAAAAGTGCAACAATTATACCAGTGCCCAAGAAGAGCAGAGTGAGCAGCCTTAATGACTATGGCCAGTAGCACTCACATCTCTAACGATGAAATGCTCTGAGAGGTTGGTCAACACCTCTCTCAGCAAAGACCCGAATGCACTGCAGTTTGCTTCTTGCCGCAATAGGTCTACAGCAGATGTGATCTTACAGGCTCTCCAAGCGGCCTGGGACCACCTGGACAATGCAAGAACCTATGTCAGGATGCTGCTTATTGACTATAGCTCAGTGTTTAACACTGTCATTCCTTAAGTTCTAATCAGAAATCTACAGAACCTAGGCCTCTGCGACTGGATCTTTGACGTCCAAACCGGAAGACCACAATTTGTGCAGATTGGTAATGACATCTCCACCTTGCTGACAATCAGCACAGATGAATCTTAGGGGTGTGTGCTTAGCCGATCGCTCTACTCTCTCTATGCCCATGATGGTGTGGCTAGGCAAAGCTCAAATGCCATTTATAAGTTTGCTGTGATACAACCATTGTTGGTAGAACCTCAGGTGGAGATGAGAGGGTGTACAGGAGCGAGATATGCCAACTAGTGGAGTGTGTTGCAGCATTAATCCTGCACTTAATGTCAGTAAGATCAAAAAGCTGATTGTGGACTTAAGGAAGGGTAAGACAAGGGAACACAAGCCAAATCTCACAGAGGGATCAGAAGTGGAAAGAGTGAGCAATTTCAAGTTCTTGGGTGTCAATATTTCTGAGGAGCTAACCTCATCTCAACATATCGATACAGCTATATTTCATCAGGAGTCTGAGGAGATTTGTTTTGTCACCTAAAATACTCGAAAACCTCTATGTGGAGAGCATTCTGACTGGCTGCATTAACATCTGGTATGGGGGGAGGTGGTGCTACTGCATAGGATCAAAGTAAGATGCAGAGAGTTGTGAAAATAGTCAGCTCCATTATGGGTACTAGCTCTATAGTATCCAAGACATCTTCAAAGAACGATGCCTCAGAAACAAGAAAAGATCTGCAGACACCAGAAATCAAAGTAATACACACAAAATGCTGGTGGAACTCAGCAGGCCAGGCAGCATCTACAGAAAAGAGTAAGCAGTCGACGTTTCAGACCGAGACCCTTCACCAGGACTGAAAAAAAGAGATCAAAAGTCAGAGTAAGAAGGTGGGGGGAAAGAGAAGAAGTACAAGTTAGTAGGTGATATCATCAAGGATCCCCACCACCTAGGACATGCCCTCTTCTCATTGTTACCACTGGGAAGGGGGTACAGAAGCCTAAAGGCAAACACTCGGCAATTCAGGAACAGCTTCTTCCCCTCTGCCATCAGATTTCTAAATGGACATTGAACCCATGGACACAACATCACCACTTTCTTTTTATTTCAATTTCTGCACTACTTATCTTAATTTAACTATTATATATGTGCATATACACACACACACACACACACACACACACACACACACACACACACACACACACACACACACACACATAAATACATACACACTTACTGTAATCCAGTTATTTTTCTATATTTATCATGTATTGCATACTAATGCAGCCACAAAGTTAACAAATTTCATGACATATGTCGGTGATATTAAACCTGATTCTGAAACGTACATGCATTAGTTACGACTTTCGAATATTGCTCTGTGAATGGTGTCAAGTACAACACCATTTTTAAAGCAAATAGTGTTTCAAATTCAGATTCATTTATTTTTCACGTGCACATTGAAACGTACAGTGAAATGTGTTTTCTGCATTAAACAACAAACACAATCTAAGAACGTGCTGGGGGTGACTCGCAAGTGTCACCACACGTTCTGGTGCCAATATGTCAGAATCAGATTCAGAAACAGGTTTATTATCACTGGCATGCATCACAAAATTTGTTAATTTAGCAGTAGCAGTTCAATGCAATGCATAATATAGAAGAAAAAAATAATAATAAATAAAATTAATTACAGTATACATATATTGAATAGATTAAAAAACCAAGCAAATTTAGAAATAACATATATTTAACAAGTAAAATAGTGTCCAAAGATTCAACGTCTGTTTAGGAATCAGATGGCAGAGGGGAAGAAACTATTCCTGAATCGCTGAGTGTGTGCCTTCAGGTTTCCGTACCTCCTACCTGATGGTAACAGTGGGAAAAGGGCATGCTCTGGGTGCTGGGGGTCCTTAATAATGGACACTGCTTTTCTGAGGCACCGCTCCTTGAAGATGTCCTGGGTACTTTGTAGGCTAGTGACCAAAATGGAGCTGACTAAATTTACAACCTTCTGCACCTTCTTTTGGTCTTGTGCAGTAGCCACCCCCCCGCCCCCCCACCCCTCATACCATGCCTACCATGTTCAACAGAGCAGCACAAGCAACAACAACAGCAATAATTACAAAACAACTACAGTAACACAGGTCCCTTTCACAGCCTCCACCCACCTACCCCCTCTCACACACAGACAGGCCTCCATCTCCAGGACAAGTTTCCACTGGGCTTCATTAGCCCAGGACTCCCAGACTCACAGGGATAGTGCCACCATCCACCAGTCCCAGCAGGCTTGCAGACCTCATCCCTGTACCTAAACTCTAAACTGACTCCTGACTCCTGGTACTGCTCCCAAACCATTCATACTAACCTAAAGAGTGCAACTAAGTCTGAGCAATGACTTCTTCAACTTCATGCACTGGATTGAAAACATAATAGGTGAGCTTATTTAAAATAATTGTGATTCCCACAGTCAGTAGTTGCATCAACTTGGAAACGTTACTCATGCCGTGGTTCTTCATAATGTAGCAGGTTAAAGGCTTTCCAAGAATAATGTGCAACAAGGCAGGAAAGAGAAGAATGATTTGTCTGACAGTCTGTCTGTAAACCAGAGGTTTATAGTGATGGAATGAAGGAAGCAGGGTGAAACCAATAGATTAAATTATAGAGTAGAAAGAGTATATACACATATGTGCTATTTCAGCAGGTAGACAGGTGATGTTAAGGGTTGCTATGTGATTGCTGTAATGTTCGTGCAAACAAAATTTCAACACCTTCTCAAGGGAACACAAGATGAGAACAAAACCATGCAATTAATGCACAGTCTCAGTGTGTTCAGAAACTGCACAGATGCCTTCTCTTAACTTTCGTTTTCTGCCCAGTCTCCTGAAGGTACTAAATGTGGTCTGGCTACTGAAGTATCATTAGCTCTCCACCATTACACTCAAGTGCCACTGATGCCAAACGCTTAAAAGGCTTATCATGATGTGATCTTATTTAATTGTTGTAACACAGAAAGAAAGAAAAATGTTCATGTCCCTCTGAATTTTCACAGTATAAATAGAGCAATGTTATTGGTAACTACCACGTGAATGATATGGAAATAATCTCTCCCGCAGAGAACACGTGAGCAGCTAACTGGATATTTTATCAAGAAAATAAATTACAGCCAAACTCATCTACAAATATGCATTTGGCCAGCATTATTTATTGCGTAGCAATCTGCAGCAGTGAACCAAGCTGTTTATTTCTCTTTCCTCATCCAGAGTCAATAATATCCTGCGATCAGCAACAGCAGGAATTAAAGGTAACCCTTTCCTGGTCTGTTTAGCTCAGTACACCAGGTGTTGCAATTACTCTGAGCTATCAGGAAAACGACTGCAGAAACTATTCTCACTTTCCTCCTGCTTTGGGATTAATCCTGCACCTCTCCGTATTTTTTACTTGAGTGCTTTAACTGGGTCAGCATTAACTAATGCAATAGACTGTCACTTAGTATGATAAATTACTCGGCATACAGGAGTTATTCCTTAATTTATGTTTCTCCCACAGCTGCCTTACCTTATAACCAGAGAGTCTGTTCCTAAACGTATTCAGTCTATTCTTTACGTTGTTGATTTAAAAGTAACTTTGGTCCTTTCCAAGGTCATTTCCCCAAAATAACTGATCTATAAAAGAGAAACCAACACAAATCAATAATCCAGGATTTTAAAGTGTTCCCATACCATGTTTAAATCTACACCGTTATTCATTTTATTATGATTGCAAGTATGACCTAATTGGAACGCTATTTCAGACACAAGCTCACAGATGCTATACAGAGAATGTCATAATTTAATTTGTACTATCTTGTGTTTTATTGACTTTTTATATACATACCACCAGATTGTTTCAAAGGCAACTATTACATGCTTCTATCATTTGGTCAACTAACAGCTAAATATTTTAGTACTCTTATTATTGGCCAGGATACGGATGTGGCAGAGCTTGCAATTCTTTCCTATCCTTAATTGCACTTGAGAGGTGATAATGAGCCACCTTTTTGAGACACTGCAATCTTTCTGTAGCTGTAGCAACCATGATGGAACCGTAATATACACTCAGTGGCCAGTTTATTAGGTACACCTAAACATTAATGCAAATATCTAATTAGCCAATCATGTGACAACAACTCAATGAATAGAAGCATGTAGACGTGGTCAAGAGGTTCAGTTGTTGTTCAGACCAGACATCAAAACGGGAAAGAATTGCGATCTAAGTGACTTAGATTGTTGGTGCCTGACAGAATGGCCTGGGTATCTCAGAAATTGCTGATCTCCTGGGGTTTTTGTGCACAACATTCTCTAGAATTTACAGAAAATGCTGCATAAAAACAAAGAAAAACATCCAGTAAGCAGCAGTGCTGTGGGTGAAAATGCCTCGTTAATCAGCGGAAAATGGCCAGACTTGTTCAAACTGACAGGAAGGCAACAGTATCTCAACTAAATATGTGCTTCAATGATGGCGTGTTGAAGAACATCCCTGAATGCACAACACTTTGAACCTTGAGTTGGATGGGCGACAATAGCAGAAGAAAACAGAGGGTTCCATTCCAGTACCTAATAATATTGGCACTGAGTACATGTCCAAGGTAGTCCAGGGTAATAGGTGGCTTGTGAAACACATAATCAGTAGATCATATTCCACAAAGTGTTCTGCATTCACGGTAGCATCCACTGTTGTTAATACTCATTTTCAGTTAGCATGGTGATGCTGTTGCCTTACAGTTCAAGCGACCTGCATACACTCTGTGGGCCTTGGTGTTCTCGCTTTGATCATTGGGGGGGGGGGTAGGGCGGTTTCCTCTGGGTGCTCTGATTTCCTTTCTCATCCCAAAGATGTACAGAGAGAGGGCCACTATAGATGGTGCCTTTTGTGTAGGTGAGTGGCAGGATCTGAGTTGAGAGAAATGTGAGGAGAAGAAAATGGATTAGTGAAGACGTGGTTTAGAATGGGCACTTGACAGCTCGTACAGGCTCAGCGGACCAACTAATCATTTTCCATCCTGAATGACTTTGTAACAATTTAATTATGCATTGAACAGTGGAAGCCTTATAGAACATCTATTCAGAACATTTCCTCCCTATCACCTTGCACATTTAACCGATCTAAGAAGATGTTAGCTTGGAGAACTCAGCTGATTCCACTGGAAGATGAAAAGTACTCCTATTTAAATCTACATTTAAAAAAACAAGATTTAGATTATTGGTTCAATAGAAGGTCCATGGAAACACAATAAATCAATAAATTATTAAACCAACCTTCCAACTTCCTAATCCTCTGAGCATTAATGGTGCCTTAATCAAACAGCAAAAGGAGTGTTTAGAAGATCCAGTCAACATGCCTTGAAAAATTAATACCCTTCTTTGTAAAATCCTCAATTAGAAAGAAAAGAGAATTCTCAACTGAGGTATGTGTTCCGTTGATTTCCATCTCAGTCAGAACCTGCTAAATTCTATTTTATTTCAGTTAATGGCACTGGAAAATAATTGGATAGTGAGCAGAACTTGCTTTTTCTGTATCAAACATACCAGCTGGAGGGCTGAAGATCAGATGGATGTGCTGCCAACTTAAGGTCACACACTCCCTCACTGCTAGATTCTCAATGATCAAGAAGAGGATCAAAGGCTTGAACAATGTCAAAAGGGCTCAGCTTTGCTCAATGAAAACATACACTAGACTGCCAAATGCCTCCAAGCAATTTCCCTTCTAAATTCACAATGTTTTAGAACTCCCAATATTTCCACTGTGACCGTATGATCACAATCTGCATCATCCATGCAAAGATATCCTTGAAAACAATATATTTTTAGCCTGGAATATATTGTTGCATACTGAGAACATACAAAATAAAAAAAAAATAGCAAGTTAAATTGTCCTGGCCAATTAGCTCTGTAACAAGACTAAATGAAATCAAGAAAAAAAAAAATCAGTGCCTGACAATTTTCCCTCAAATTAACCTCGTAATAATTAAAGCATTTTACCAGTCAGTGCAGCTGCAACAGTGATAAAATGGGGATCTTTTCTACTCAACCAGATGGTCATAAGAACAAAGGGATAGTTGATATTTGGATCAGGACTGAAAGTATGGACAGGAGCTGTTAGGTGATGGATAGAATCAGGTGAAGTGGGAAATGATGGGCAGATGGAGCCAAGTGCAGATGGAGGAGGGAACTAGAGGAAAAAGCTGGGGGTGTGTAATAGATGGAAGCATATAAGGAGAGAAAAGGTCAGATTAAGCTAGGAAGGAGGAATGCAGAGGAAAGGTAGTGACATAGATTGGAAGGTGATAAATTGGATCAGAAATTGCATGAAAGGCAAATGGAATTAGAGAAGGGAAGGGATCGGAAAAGCAAGCCAAGGAAGAAGATGCAGGAGAGATACATAGGTGGAACCAGGTGGAAGAGGGCAATGGTTTTAGGTGGGGGCAGGAAATGGAAAGAGTGATCAATAAATGATTGGGTCAAGTGGGGAAGAGAACAGAAAGTTTGTGGATGATGGTGGTAAGGGAGGAGTAGCAACAAGAATTATACCTTCTATGGTTTCAGGGGAAAATACCTAGGAACATGGGAAATGGGGGGGGGGGTGTATGAGGAGAGGTAAGCAGATCGGAGAACCATGGAGAGAATGGTCCCTGTAAAAGCAGAAAAGTGGGGGGTAGGGGGCAAAAGTGAAAGATGTGGCTGCAGCCAATGGTGATGGAATAGGGTGAAATACTGATTATGAAGGCAAGGCAGGTGAAGGCTAAGGACCAAGAGAACTCTATTCCTGTTCTGTTTGGGGGTGAGGGGTGGTGGGGGGTGTGCTGGTGTGCTGGTGAAAGAAGAGAACTGGGATAGTGGACATGTAAGTGACGGTTCTGCCAACCACAATAGAGGTGACAGGAAGACACATTTCCTGAAAAATAAAGATATTTATGCAATCCTGGAATGGAGGGCTTTGTCTTGAGAATGGTGGTGGTGGAGATGGAGACAATGCGAGAAAGGAATGGCACCCTTACAGGAGACAGGATGGGAGGTGCAGCTCTGGGAGTCGGTATGCTTATAGTAGAGATTGGTGAATACTTTGTCTCCTGGGATGGAGATAGGGAATCCAGAAAAGGGAGATAAGTCTCAGAAATGGTCCAAATGAATTTGAGGTTGGGTTGAAGTTAGTAACAAAGTTGATGATTTTGGTGAATTTCACACAAGTTCAGGAAACAACACCAGTGGAGTTGTTGATGTAGTGGGAAGGAATTGATGAGTAGAGCCTGATAATTTTGGAGGAAGGACTGTTCCATACAATCAAGAACAGCTGTGGTACATCTATTGTTAAATGTCTAATAGATTTTGGTGTTTAAATCCAAAGTTATTTTAAAAGTCAGCTACAATGCACATAACTTGTTGCTTCACAAGCACTTTATTAAGTGCTGATAGAACAAAGGAACAGGAGCAGAATCTAGTCACAGAAAGTTTACAGAAAGAGATTAAGATTAAGATGGTACTGCTTTGTGCTTAGCTACTGTATACCCAGAGATAAGGGAAAATTCCATTCTAATCTATCTCGCCAATTAGAAAACACTTATTCACTTAATGCAGAATAAAGAAGCTTCCAGAATTATACTGTATGACCACTAAAGGCATATTAAACTGTTATGTGCATACTCTAGCCACAAAGAATCATAGTAAGCAGTTACTTGTATACAAGTAATTATGTAAGACACTAGCAGTTAATTGTCAGTCTAATCTAATAATTAAACAGTTGGATCCAACATGCCCATGGTTACACCTTTGAATATTGAAAGTGGGAATAATCCAAAGAAAGGCAGCCATGTGTTTGAGAGCATTGTGAAGAATTGTTTAGGTCTTTGTTGCAGGAAGAAGACAAGATTTCAAGATCTTGTGGTGGGGGGGTGAAAGCCTGGACATCCATGGTGAAGATGAAACATTTTGGGTCAGAGAATAAGATGTTGTCAAAATGATGGAGGGGATGAGAGGAGTTCACATTGTAGGTGGGAAGGAACTGGACAAGGGGAGACAAGATAGAGTCAAGGTCTCAACAGTCAGATACTTCATTAGGAATGGGACAAGAACAAGCAGAAACAACGGGTCAACCAGGAAAGACCTTTTTGTGGCTCTTGGGAAAGAACGAGATGCGGATATGTAGACTTGGAGCATTATCCGGCTGTGGTGGAGCGATCTCCTGAAAGAATGATATCTACAATTGTCCAGGAGAAGTAGTGCACTGTTCGCTGGTGGGACCATGGACTGCAGCAGGTATGAGATATCTAAGAGCTGTTGTTTGGCATCTGCAAGGTACTGAATTTCTATTAATACTGCAGATTATTTGAATTATGGGAGAAGATCTATTGCTTAGGAATCATAAGGAATCTGAAAAGTCACACTGAATAATACCAGAGGTAGGAATAAGTGTCTTCTGCAGTTTTGTCTGAGGTCCATTCTAGAGCAAACCTTATGAGCCCCAGAATGATCTGTTATGTGGAACTGGCTTTGCATACTTAGTTACATGCAAAGGCTTTTCCTCTGCTAGCTTGTTAGTTGAAGGGAGGTTCAGTCCAAGGTCAGGGAGTTGATCAAACCAGTGACTGGATGATCCATTGGACAAACATCAGAGGTTGATGTTCAATTTTATCAAAGGTCAGTGAGTGAGCCACTAAATGGTGGAACAGGTTTGAGTGCATATCTTGTCCGTGCACTACAGTTCACCAGTTATCGTGAAGGATGGTGGCTGCTTTTACAGTTCGTGTTATTTTTCCCTGTAATTTTTGCAGAAATGTTTAATTAAAAATGTTAAACATCTTCAAATAATTGCAATCTTCTGCGCATGCACCAATTGATACAATTCGTAGAATGTCAGTGTTAGATGAGTGCGGCTTCCTCATGAAAATAGAGATTTCATCTGTTAGCTGGCACCACGAGTGGCTGAAGATTGTAATGAAAATAGATTTCAGTCATTTTGATAAATCAGATATCTAGCTGACAGAAATTGCATTAAGTGCAAATTTGGCATTTTAAACTTAGTCCTAGGTGTGTTCTGGGTTCCAGAGGTCAGGACTGGAGAAAATAGAGATTGCAGCTGCTGAAATCTGAAGTAACAAACAATCTGCTAAAATAACTCAGAGGTTCAAATAGCATCTGTGGGGTGGGGTGGGGAGGAGCTGTCAACATTTCAGGTCAAAACCCTGCATCATGACTGAATGTTGGCAGCAGCCAGAATTGCAAAGTAGGTTTCTACTCTAAAAACTGAATACATTGGCCATCCTATGGATGAAGAATAGGCTCTGTTACACATAACACATGCACAAAGTGTGACATGCATTATTATTGAAAACAAATTCCCTCTAGTGTATTTATAATTTGAAACCACCCCGAATAACTGTACTCAGTCTATGAGTGTGATGGTGTCCAATATGAAATACAAAAGCACGGCCAAATGCAACAAAATGGAAAGCTCTCATTTCATGAAATCTAAGCAGCTGGACACCTGCCTTTTCCTAAGCCTTGGTTCTGCCAATGGGAACTTTGCAAGCCAACATGTCATTTACAGAACTCCAACAGCATCTTGAAATTCATTACCGAAAGGAGTACAGTGCAAGTTAATGTAGAAATAGTGAGCAGTTCTAAACGATAAATGCATCAACAAAACGCCTGCTGAAATTTGTGCAGCATCACTCACGTAACAAAATTTCACGTCTCCCTAAAGTTTTTAAGCTATGAATGATCCTGCATGTCATGGGCTTTCTGTCTTCAAATGTCCAATAATACTCATTATCTTGTAGATAGCACATTATCTTCACATATTATGAGACCTGCAGAAATTAAGTAACTATTAAAGGAGTTGGAGAAAAAGGTTTCTTTGTAATCAGGTTTTTTTTTGTTTAATAAGAAGAACAATGAGGATAATCACATTGGACATCCACTGTTCTTACATTTCTACAACAGCTAACCCAAGATACTGAAAATCATTATTGACGCATGGCAAAGAGATAACATTTTCTCTAGTAAACACAAAGTACACTGCAGATGCTGTGGTCAAATCAAGATGTACAAACAAGCTGAATGAACTCAGCAGGTCGGGCAGCATCCGTTGAAATGAGCAGTTAGCGTTTCGGGCCGAGACCCTTTGTCAGGACTAAAGGGGGCGGGGCAGGGGCCCTATAAAGAAGGTGGGGGGTGGGTGGAAGGTGCCAGGTGAAAAACCAATCAGAGGAAAGGTCAAGGGGTGGGGGAGGGGAAGCAGGGAGGGGGTAGGAAGGAAAGGTGAAGAAGGAATGAAAGGGGAAAGCACTATGGGTAGTAGAAGAAGGCAGAATCATGAGAGAGGTTTTAGGCAGCTAGAAGAGAAGGCAGAGAGAAAGTGGGATGGTGGAAGGGAGAGGCAGGGAATTACCGGAAGTTGGAGAATTCGATGTTCATACCAAGGGGCTGGAGGCTACCCAGACAGTATATGAGGTGTTGCTCCTCCAACCTGAGTTTGGCCTCATCGTGGCAGTAGAGGAAGCCATGTATGGACATAAATGTTTGCCTTGGAATGTCTGGTGTTAAAGGGTTCACCCTGGACTGTTTCTCCCTGCCTTGCTTTCCAAAGATTAGAGTAACCTTCAGTAATTCACTCGAGCTTCTCTCGCTGGTCCTAGCACATTTTCAGTGACTGTTTATGACTGGTATGCTGTCATCATTGGCTTGCATCATCCAGTGGCTTGGGGACACTGATGGTGCCAAAAATGATCAAAGCAGATCAATTCATGGAGATTGGGGATCCAGATACACCAAAAAAAAGCCACATTACCACATGTTCCCTCACCTCCATGGTATCCTCTACTGCTGCAGTAAGCTTGGCTGCCACAAACAGAGTTCTTAATCACTCACTTCCCAGCAGTCAGTAGCTGGTCCAAGCTTTACACAGAGAAAAACAGCTTCTTCCCCTACAACGTCAGATTTCTGAACAGTGGTTTATAGTAATTTTGTCTCTGTGCTCCACTATTGCTACAAAGTAACAATTTTCAAACCTTATAAGACAGTGATAATAAACCAGATTCTGATTCTCGACATTCCAACATGATCTGCTGGCATCCCATTTTCAGGATGAAATACAAATAATCAATTTTGCAAATTTTTTCAGAAGGTTAGAGTGGTCGTTTGTAACACACACAACATGAGTGAACTCATTTTTTACCCATTAATGTATTAATCTTTCAGCTGAGAAACGAATAACAATGCGCAATAAATATTGTTTATCCTTTGAATGGAAAGCAGGACCTGGCTTCCACCCTGAAGCATGCATGCTACAATTAATTAACAATGTAAGAGTTTCCAGAATTGAAACTAGCAGGCAAAAGGAAAATAAAATTACATCAGTGCTTACCATGGTCACCTTCCAATCACATCTAAAACTGTCCAAGCTACAGGTAACTTCCCAACAGCCACGAATGGAATCAGAAAAGATCAATCTAAAATGTGCGGAACAGTTTTATGTGTGCAAGTGGATTCAATTACTAGCCTGTGCTTCCTGGATTGGATGCATCTTACAGGATGTCTCTGACAGGTGTCACTTGACATTGATGCAATTTTCTACTTTTGAGCTAATTGTTTTCTTCAATCAACATTGTAAGTGCAGGAAAGTCTGTTTGATTATATCGTTGAGCTCCTCGTTTTTAAAAAGAAGTTCTCCACTTTTAAAAAGGTCTTTAAAAATGGCACATAAAGAAGCATTACAACAACTCTACTTGTTTAGAAGTCTTGGCCCCAAACACTTTGGTAAACTTCTATAGATAGACAGTGGAGGGAATCCTGTTTGCATCACAGCCTGGTATGGCAGTACCAATCCCCAGGGACAGAAAAAGGCTGCAGAAAGTGGTGGACACAGCCCAGTTCATCACAGGCAAAGCCCTCCCCACCACTGAATATACTTACGTGGCGGACTCCACAAGAAAACAGCACCTATCATTAAAGACCTCCACAATCCAGACCATGGTCTCTTCTCACTGCTACCACCATGCAGGAAGTACAGAAGCCTGAGGTTCCTCCCACCAGTTTCAGGAACAGCTATGACCCTACGCCGATCAGACTCCTAAACCAGTGTGGATAACCTCAATCACCACTACTCTGAGCTGCCTCCTGGATTGCCTCCATGACCTACACTTTCACCTTCAAGGACTCTTTACAACTCCTGTTGTCAGGATCAGTTTTTATTTGCATTTTGTCTTCTTTTGCACATTGGTTGCTTGTAAGTCTTTGTTAATCCATAGTTTTCATAAATTCTATCGTATTTCTTTTATTTTCCCATAAATGCCTGCAAGAAATTGAATATCGAGATATTATATGGTAACACATATGTAATTGATAATAGATTTACTTTGAACTTAGAATTTTGAGATAATTTGGTGACAATGTACAACAGCAGATCAAAATGGGAATAACACAAAGCCCGAAGAAATTTTGTGGCACCTACTTTAAAAAATCAAAATGAAAAGCTCTTTTATTCTTACTTGATGAATGATTAAAAATCTCAGTCTTACCAGATTCATATTCAGATATGTATATTTGTTAATGTGATGCTGCTCTTTACCACCACTCTGTGGAAACTGGTAGAAAGACACACAGCATCCAGCCAGAACCCTCCGATCTCTTTAGAATACAGCTGTGAAGAAACGCAGTACAAGAAGGTTGATCATAAAATCACAAAGAGGCTGCCATGTTCACAGAGCACATCTACCACATCACATGCCTTTGTTCATTTGAACAGGCTTAAAAGGCACATAAATAGAAATAAATTTCACTTTCTGATTAATTAATGCTTCTAATTTTCACATTTCAAAAGCTTGTGCTGACAGCCTCCCTAAAAAGCACTGGAGAATGGTGTTTCATTATCAGTTTTTAAGGACCTAGAGCAATAGGATAGGAGTTTAAAATCTTTCATTCTTATCAACACTGCTTATTATACTTTCTCTATACATTTTAATAAAAACTGGTAGTTTAGGTACTTTTATGAAAATGATCTTGAACACAAAATACCTTCAGTGAGCCTACATATTTCCTTAAAGAAATGAAGCTGCGGTAATAGATAGTGATGTTACCATCTGTGATAAGCTGGTAGCTCTTTATCATTTCAACGTGCAGGTATATGGCCAAGATTTTAAGACTTATCTAGGGTTGCATTTCTAAGTGATTCAACAATTGGAGTGAAAGTGATTTAAAATAGAGACCTGATTTAAAAAAAAGAAACCTGCTTGAAATAAAGCAATTCTGGGGAGACTGAAGTATTTATTCTCTCTTTTAAAAGCAATTATAATTCCCAGCTGAACCTAGTGTAATTTGGATATCAATAAATTATCCCAGTGGTAAGCAATTTTGACTAATTCACCATTAAGTCAGCAGATTGAAGAGTAATTTATAGTCCTCTGATCATCTGGGCACTGCAGAAAATAACACGCTGAAATCACTCCTAATGTAATAGCACAACACATAGACATAAACATTTTTGTGTCAAAATATTTTTTAAAAGAGGTTTATTGGTTGCCATTTGTATCTCTGAACTAATTTTTATGTTAGACATCATATTGAACTGAGTACAAGTGAGTCAAAATCTAATTCAAATTCCCAAGATGATTTAATTGACACCAACTCCTCTTAATTAGCAACAGGCAGTTTAATCTCCATACCAATCAGTTATTAACTCGACTGTATTTGGCATGACCTCAAAGCTGGCAGCGACATCATTGAGTATGAAGGACCCTTGCATGCTTTGCTTATTTTCAATTGGCAATTTTACCCTTTTTAATTATATTCATGTCACATCCCATCCAACAAAACAAAAATATCTTCACCAGATTGGAAAACCTTTCCTTTTAGTTTCAGCTTTATCAATCAATTCCAGAGATATGAGGTTTTCTTATCAGTAGTAAGCCAGACTAATTAAAATAGTGAAACAGAGAGAACAAATAGATGCCTCATTGAAGAAGTGTGATATACCGTGCCGACCTCTACAATATTCCACATCGTTTCTGAATAAATCCTTACATTTGTTTCCTCATTTCCCTGTCCTGCCACCTTGTTTCATTCCTCTACCCTGAGTACAAATAGAATGTATGCTGGCATTCTACAGTAAAGTGACTTTTTCTATCCATAAGAAGCAATTAGGAAATACAGAATAAGCAGCTTCATTTCTTTTATTTTACATCTATGTAAATGCTAAATAAAAACGCACTGTGGTTAGGGCAATAATTATTATAAAGACAAAATAAAACAAATTAATCAATTCACTTTTATTAAGAGATGCACTCATATTCCACAAGTAGAGGAATACTGAACCTAACTTAACAAATGCACACAAAGTACAGGAGGAACTCAACAGGTCAGGCAGCATCTATAGATGTAAATGAGCAGTTGATTGATGAAAGGTCTCGGCCCTAAACATCGCCTTATTTCCCTCCATAGATGTTGCCTTACCGGCTGAGTTCCTGCTACATTTTGTGTCTGTTGCTCAAGATTTCCAGCATCTGCAGAATCTCTTGTGTTTCCTAAATTGCCCACTCCTGGCCATTATCTTGTGAGCACTGACTACATGGGGATCTGAAATGAGAATGGAACTAGGCGAAACTCTAATGATCAAAGAGAATGAATAATCTGCACTCTCCATTAGAGGTTTTAGAGTGCCATCAGCAATGATGGAACATAATGGGGCTAGAAATTCTGCTGCATGTAAAATCATGTAAAAAGTTAACGTTGCATAGGGGGGCTCGTACCAGTGTTGTCTCAAACCACAGGAGAGTAATATTCTAATTGGCAAACACTGTGATGTGCATTTTAGAGCCATGAATCTTGGAGCTTCTGTGAAAAAAAAACAGGTATTAGTCCCATGGACACTTTGCTTTGCATTTGTTGCTGGAAATTACTACTTCAAGAAGTAGAGATGTATCTTTGGGATATATTTGTCCTCTATCGCCTACTGTGCGAGGTGGCAACGTAGTTCCCCAAAGGAACTGTCACAGGTAAGCACGACAGTAAAGATCATCAGAAATCTTTGTGACCAAGATCACCTTACCTTTACTTCGTCCTTCAATATCATCAACCCCTTCTAGATCATAACCTATATTCCTTGGAGCAATTAAACTACCAAAAACCTATCTTTGGGAAATGTGAAAACCCACATGATCAAGGAAACATGAAAATCTCACACAGAGGGCACATAAGGTCATAATTGATCCTTATCCCTCATGTTATGGGACATTGACTCTCCTAGGTGCACAACTGTGCTGCCAGATCCCTGGAGGTTTCCATACTCCTGCACAAACATCATGTTTCCTGTGAATCCTGTTCATCCACAGAATGATCAGACTCTCCTAAACCCCAGGAAGCACTCGCATTTGTCCCTTTCATATTGGAGCATTCCTGCATTCAGTAGCAAAACACCACAACAGAGAGAGCAGGACTGTGGGATATGCCTTTGAGAGTTGACTATAAAGAAAGCATAAACTGGTCCCTTTGCTGAGGACTGAGAGAAGTTGTAACACATCACATTGTCGGATCCAGCGTGACTTTACACAAGAAACCCAACAACACCACTCCACAAATCTCACAATTGAATTTCTCACTCTTTAGGTGACATTCACAGAATTAGGATGACCTGCAGTGCTTTAGTACCAAAAAAAAGACGAATCATTTTCTAAACAAGACTTTCTATCGCTTAAAAGGAAAAGGTGAGTGGAATCAATGCCATCCTCCGATTTCACCCCAAGTGGCCCACTATGATGAATTCAAAATATACTAAACACAAGAAAGTCTGCAGATGAAGCAAATCCAAAGCTGCACATACCAAATGGTGGAGGAGCTCTGAAAGTCAGGCAGCATCCATGAAACAGTCGATGTCTCAGGCACAGACCCTTCATCAGGATTGGATCAGAAGGGGGGAAGAATCGGCCACCAAATTCTTCCGCCTTCTTTTCCAGTCCTGAAGAAGGACTCCAGCATTTTGTGGGTGTAGCTTTCAAAATATACTTCTGTCCCTTTGTCACCACTGAATGGCTCTCTAAGATTACCAACCAACGCAGGCTGCAGCAATTCCAGTGACAATTCATCACCACGTTTTTAAGGATGGGCAATGCAATAATACATGCATCCACTGAGGGAACATGAGCATTGTCTCCCGGAGTCTGGTTACTCCTCAATATATCCTCCCTCATTATTGAAGTAATTTAATCTTTCATCACTGAGGCTACCTGTCCTTCCCTACAGTTGTCCCCAGTCTCTTAAATGGATTTTATAATGTTACATATTTCACTCTCAAACCTAACTGCCTGTGACAGTGTTTCAGTAATGCCTACAAAGTTCATCATTTCCAGATTGAATCTCCAGCAGCAGTTCTGTTTCATTATGATAGTTAGGGTTAGCCCTTCTGCCCAACTGGTCTATGCCGACCCACGGACCAGGATTCCCATCTAAGCTAGTTCCATTTTCCCACAATTGGTCCATATCACTCTAAACCTTTTCTATCCATGTACCTGTCAAAGTATCATCTAAATGGTGTTAGTGTACTTGCCTCAACCACCTCCTTGGGCAGATAATTCCATGTACTGACCACCCTCTGGGTGAAAAAATTGCCCTTCAGGTTCCTATTAAATTTCTCCATTTTCAGCTTAAAGCCATGCCTTCTGTTCCTTGATTCCCCAACCCTGGGAAAACGGCTGTGCTCGCTGACCCTCTCGACATCCCTCATGATTTTACACATCTCTACAAGATCACCTGGTGGCAGAGTGGAGATACATCCTTACTAAAGGAGCTGTAAAACGCTCCTCCCCCAACTAGCCTGTCGGATACTCTTGGGCAAGGTGTAGCATCTGCTTAGCTCCCCCCCCCCCCCCCCATTGGGATTGCGTGAAGCCATCGGAGCAGGTGGTGGAAGGTTGTATGAGCAATTGGTGCATATCACAAATCCTGGTTACGTGACCACGTGACTCTGAAGAGCATTGATAATGGCTGGAGTCACCCATCTTGTAAAGACACTGCCTAGAAGAAGGCAATGGGCAAACCACTTCTGTTTAAAAATTTGCCAAGAACAATCATGGTCATGGAAAGACCATCATAGTCCATGTCATAGGACACAGCTCGTAACAAACCAACAGGATCACTCGTCATTCTTCAACACTCCAGACACATTACAATCATTCTCTCAGGTGCAAAGAAGGTTCTCCTCATATCTCCTCACGATCTGTTCCCCCGACCCAGTCTAATTCTACACCATGAAGTTTAACTGAATTTGATGTAGGTTAAAGTTTCCTGCAGCCTACCCTATCAATTCCCCTCATAATTTAATATACCTCAATCATGTCTTGGGTAGATTACCCAACCAATATTCTCCTCAGTGAATGGCAGTAGAAGAGCTTTGACTTGGAGCCCTTCCTTTCCTCACTACCTACTTCAAGTAGGCTTCAATTCTGCTGGTGTCTGGTCGCCGGAACATCGTGACCTTCCTCAATGACTATCGTCCAGTAGCACTTACTGTACATACACTGTGATGAAGTGTTCTGACCAACTCTTGCCTGAGAAGAGACTTGAATCCACTCCACTTTGCCTACCAATGCAACAGGTCCACAGTAGATGCCCTCTTACTGGTTTTTCACTTGACTCTAGAACATCTGGGCTGCAAAGATACATACATCAAAATGCTCTTAATAAACTTCAAGACCTTAGCCTCAATTGGATCCTGTGCAATTGGATCCTTGATTTCCTCACTTGCAGATCCAATTAGTTCGATTGGCAACATCTCCTCTCCAATCTCTATCAGCACATGGGCACCACAAGTCTCTGTGGTTAGCCCCCTGCTCTACTTGCTTTACTCTTATGACTGTGTGGCTAAGTACAGCTCCAAGGCCGTATTTAAATTTGCTGATGACATTACTGTCATTGGTTGAATCAAAGGTGGTGATGAACCAGCTTATAGGAGGGAGATTGAAAATCTGGCAGAGTAACAACAACCTGTTATTCAATGTCAGCAAGACCAAGGAGCTGATTATTGATTTCAGGAGGAGGAAACCAGGGATCCATGAGCTAGTTCTCATCAGAAGATCAGAGATAGAGAGAGGCTCAGCAACTTTAAATTCCTCAGTGTTATTATTTCAGAGGACTTATCCTGGGACCAGCACGTAAGTGCAATTATAAAGAAAGCACTCTACTTTCTTAGGAGTTTGCGAAGATTCGGAATGACATCTAAAACTTTGACAAACTTCTATATGTGTGGCAGAGAGTACATTGTCTAACTGCATCCCAACCTGGTATGGAAACACCAATGCCCTTGAATGGAAAATTCTACAAAAAGTAGTAGATAGTGTTGTGACTGTGATCAAAGTCATCGGGAGACTCTGAAGCTGGTTATACAGTAGTTTTCATTCTGAACAACAAGCAGGCATTGTACTTGGGCACTCTTCACAGAAGAGACCTCCTAACACAATATTACATCACATTTTATACATTAAAGAACAAAGGTAACTACAGGACAATTTCTGTAATTACGATGCATTCATAAGCCTTCCTTTGAATTGCATTTAATTTCAGACACTTCACATTATCTTCACACTAACCCACTCAAAATAAGTGTTAATCACCTCTGTTTCTAAGCTGCATTCATGCACCTGCAGACATCTCAGCTGAATGTGTGTTTCCTGTTTGCTTTCAGAATCAGAATCAGGTTTATTATCACTGGAATGTGTCATGAAATTTGTTAACATAGCAGCAACAGTTCAATGCAATACATAATAATACAGAAAGAAAATAAATAACAGTAAATATATATGTGCATTAAATCAATTAAGGAAACAGAAATAATACATATTTTAAAAAAGTGAGGTAGTGTCCATGGGTTCAATGTCTGTTTAGGAATCGGATATCAGAGGGGAAGAAGCTGTTCCTGAATCGCTGAATGGGTGCCTTCAGGCTTCTGTATCTCCTTCCTGATGAGAAGAGAGCAAGCCCTGTGTGATGGGGCCCTTAATAATGGACGTTGCCTTTTTGAGACACCACTTTTTGAAGATGTCTTAGATACTACAGAGGCTAGTACCCAAGATGAAGTGGACTAATTTTACAACTTTCTGAAGCTTCTTTCAGTCTAGTGCAGTAGCCCCCAACTTCCCCAATACCAAACAGTGATGCAGCCTGTCAGAATGCTCTCCACGGTACATCTATAGAAGTTTTTAAATGTTTTAGGTGACAAACTAAATCTCTTCAAACTCCTAAAGAGATATAGCCACTGTCTTGCATTCTTTATAGCTGCATTGTTACGTTGGGACCAGGTTAGATCCTCAGAGATCTTGATATGCAAGAATTTGAAATTGCTCACCCCAACCAGTTCAGATCCTTCTATGAGGATTGGTTTGAGCTCCCTCGTCTTACCCTTCCTGAAGTCCACAATCAGCTTTTTTGTCTTACTGACATTGTGTCCAAGGTTGTTGCTGTGACAGCACTCAAATAGCTGCTATATCTACTCCTGTACACCCTCTCATCTCCTTCTAAGATTTTACCAACAAAGGATCTATCATCAGCAAATTTATAGATCATATTTGAGCTATACCTAGCCACACAGTCCCCAGTCTGCAGCTCCAGGAAGACAATAGTTCTGAGCTGCATTTGAAATTTGATCCACGATCCACATTCAGGTCTGAAGACTGGCTGCTGTTGAAATTAATATTTGCTGTGTACCCTAACTCCAGAATACACCCTAACAGATAGGGCTCAGTACCAATGATTAAGCAGATCAACACAAAGCATCCGCACAGGAAAGCAGCATCCATCATCAGAAACCCCCACCACCCAGACCATGCTCTCTTCTCACTGCTTCTTTCAAGAAGAAAATACCAGAGCCTCAGAACTCACACCACCAGGTTCAGGAATTACTCCTCAACCATCAGGCTGTTGAATGAAAGGGATAACTTCACTCAACTTCACTTGTCCCATCATTGAAATGTTCCCACAACCTATGGACTCACTTTCAATGTTGGCATGGTAGTGTACTGGGTTAGCATAATGCTTTACAGTACAGATGACCTGAGTTCAATTCCTGCCACTGCTTTTGGATAAACAGGGTCTGATTAGGAACAGTCAACATGGATTTGTGCGTGGAAGGTCATGTTTGACAAATCTTATTGAATTTTTTGAAGAGGTTACGAGGAAAGTTGACGAGGGTAAAGCAGTGGATGTTGCCTATATGGACTTCAGTAAGGCGTTTGACAAGGTTCCGCACGGAAGGTTAGTTAGGAAGGTTCAATCATTAGGTATTAATATTGAAGTAGTAAAATGGATTCAACAGTGGCTGGATGGGAGATGCCAGAGAGTAGTGGTTGATAACTGTTTGTCAGGTTGGAGGCTGGTGACTAGTGGTGTGCCTCAGGGATCTGTACTGGGTCCAATGTTGTTTGTCATATACATTAATGATCTGGATGATGGGGTGGTAAATTGGATTAGTAAGTATGCAGATGATACTAAGGTAGGTGGCATTGTGGATAATGAAGTAGGTTTTCAAAGTTTGTAGAGAGATTTAGGCCAGTTAGAAGAGTGGGCTGAACGATGGCAGATGGAGTTTAATGCTGATAAGTGTGAGGTGCTCCATTTTGGTAGGAATAATCCAAATAGGACATACATGGTAAATGGTAGGGCATTGAAGAATGCAGTAGAACAGAGAGATCTAGGAATAATGGTGCATAGTTCCCTGAAGGTGGAATCTCATGTGGATAGGGTAGTGAAGAAAGCTTTTGGTATGTTGGTCTTTATAAATCAGAGCATTGAGTATAGGAGTTGGGATATAATGTTAAAATTGTACAAAATTGGTAAGGCCGAATTTGGAGTATTGTGTACAGTTCTGGTCACCGAATTATAGGAAAGGTGTCAACAAAATAGAGAGAGTACAGAGAAGATTTACTAGAATGTTACCTGGGTTTCAGCACCTAAGTTACAGGGAAAGGTTGAACAAGTTAGGTCTTTATTCTTTGGAGCGTAGAAGGTTGAGGGGGGACTTGAAGAGGTATTTAAAATTATGATGGGGATAGATAGAGTTGATGTGGATAGGCTTTTTCCATTGAGAGGGGGAGATTGAAACATGAGGACATGATTTGAGAGTTAGGGGGCAAAAGTTTAAGGGTAACATGAGGGGGAATTTCTTTACTCAGAGAGTGGTAGCTGTGTGGAACGAGCTTCCAGTAGAAGTGGTAGAGGCAGGTTCGGTATTGTCATTTAAAGTAAAATTGGATAGGTATATGGACAGGAAAGGAATGGAGGGTTATGGGCTGAGTGCGGGTCAGTGGGACTAGGTGAGTAAGCATTCGGCATGGACTAGAAGGGCTGAGATGGCCTGTTTCTGTGCTGTAATTGTTATATGGTTATATGGCACAACATTGTAGGCTGAAGGGCCTGTAATGTGCTGTAGATTTCTACGTTTCTATAAAGATTCTTCATCTCATGCACTTGATATTTATTGCTTATTTAATTATCATCATGTGGTAAACTTTGCATACCTGTCTGGACATGCCCCTCTGCTGACTGCTCCTGTGGCTCCTCCCACAGACCCCTGTATAAAGGCAATTGGGGCACTGCTCCTCCCTCAGTCTCCGAGATGCCGTGCTCCCTTTTGCTGCTAATAAAAGCCTATCGTTCACTTCCCGTCTCCGAGAGTTATTGATGGTGCATCACATCATAATTCTTTTCTTGTTGTATTTGCATAGTTTGTTGTATTTTGCACACTTGTTGAACACCTATATTGCTGTGGTCTTTCATTGATTCTATTCTGGTTATATTCTGTTTTGGATTTATTGAATATGCCTGAAGAAATTTAATCACAGGGTTGTATATGGTGATACATGTGTACTTACATAATAAACTTACTTTGAACCTTCCTCTTTCCCAACACTAACTCTGCATTCGTCCACAGGAAATTAATCCTGACTACAGCAGAGTATTTGTACAGACGTGGATTTAAATACCAAATGACAGGAAGAATGAGGTGAATTGAATTATTGAAATTGAGATGGTTTTCTGCTAAAATATGGAGCCAAAGACAAATAACAAAATCAAGATACATGCAGTTGAAGGGAAAGCATCTTCCAAGTGGAACCACGTTCAATACACAGGAGGATGCCTGTGGTTTTCAGAAGCCTTCACTGCAGGACAGAATGTTGCAGTATGAGATTCATAGGAAAGAACCTTTAGGTAAATCAGTTTCAGCTACTTCATTAATCATTGTACAGTAGCTTGCAGATCATTTCAGAGCATGTATCTCCTTTCTTTCTTTTAATGAAGCAACAAATATCAGTCTTATGAAAACATGAATGACAACATGAATGGCCAGCAATATCTGGATCCCATTTTGTGGCCATAGTCAACAGGAGAGAGCAAGTTACCTTCCCTTTGACATTTAACAATAGCAGTAGCAATGAGCCCTTGTAATTAACACCTGTCAGACAGCATGGGTCAGAAACTAAGTGGAGGCATTCATAAAGCCACTGTTCTAACAATATTGTAGAGAATTATATCAACAATTTCAATGGGGTTCTTCAGAATGGACACCATTACTTCAACACAGGATCACTACAAAGACAGGATCCCTCAATAAACAAATAGATATTTACTGATACTTCACCAGAGGAAAGAGAATCAATTAACAGAACGCAGAGAGAATTCATGTAAATTCTCTGTCTTTTGTTGGATTGATCTGAAGGATTCATCAGTATCATCATTAACAGCTTAACTGCAGCCTTGATGTGCAACGTTTCTGAGAGCTAACCTTGAAGGTAGCAGTTCAATCACTTAGCTAACAACATCTACCACTCAAAAGTGAAGGACTGCCTTTGAACTCCACAGATTTAAAGATCTGCGTGTGCAAGGTAGACCAGTCAGCTTGCTTTGAAACAAGTTGCCGAGTTTGTCGATGAAGAAGAACAGTTAGTCTCAGCTCAATCTGTTGAGTTTAATTAGCTGAGGGTCTGGTTTCAGTATGTCAGACAAGAACTGGTATGATGTCTAGGGGAAGCAATAGCTGAGTCAGAAGAATCAACATTTGTGCTTGGCTAGGTTTTATTTGTATATAAAAAATTAAAACTCTGCTCCCTCCTGAGCAACATTCAGTGCTAAATGATACAATTTTCACACATTCCCAAAGCTCTCATCAGCAGTGGATTTAGTAAATGATTTGCACTGCAGTCACAGCAACTGTTTTACTCTATGAAAATTAAGAACAAATTCTATTTTATATTCTGAATTGGTGTTCAAAATGAAAGTCCTTATGGGTCCTTCGTTTCCACTGAAATCTATACATTGGACAGGTATGAGATAAATAATAATATGGTAGATTTTGGCTTTGTAACTTTATCTAAAGCTTATGAATTTTGTTTTTGTCGTCCATGGTTTTGTGACTCTTGAGGACTTGTAATTTCAGATAGACAGTTGCAAAATAAGCCTGAAAACTCATCCAGGTACAATACACTGAGCCAAAGACCTTGTCTGAAAGTAAGCAGTAAATCCAATCAAAAGATATTCTGCTGCATGTTCCCAGTGGGGGACTTGTTTGCTAGCAGCCTACTTCCAAAGTTTTGGAATATACAGAACACAATTTCACATCAACTAATGTAAACTAGTTGACCATACTGTTCACAATGAAAAGCATATGTCTTACAGCAAAACTGGAAATATAAGGGGAACAACCAAATGTCTCCTTGCAGACATAATAACCCAGTTCTTCAGAACAACTGCTTATTAAAGTAGAACGGTTTCTTTTGCAGGTTCAATGGGGTAATAATATTGAAAGCAACCTAAAAAAACAAAGTGAAATGGCTCACAGAAAATGTTGTAAGTACTCAACAGATCATCTGTGGAGAGAGAAACAGAGTTAATATTTTAGGTTAATGATCTTTGAAACGTTTAGGAAAAAATCTGTAGTCAGGAAAGTGTCACCAGTGTCTCTTAGCATAACTGCACAGGAGCCAGGAGCGTTCAACTGGAGAGAAAATGGATTCAGGGAAAGGGAAAGGGAGGATAAAAAGGAAACATTTGGAAGGAGGGATTAAATTATAAAGACAATGAAGTGGCAACAGCAACTGTTGGTAGTATATAGAATTTTTTTTGATGTATGCAACTGACATAATATTTCATAACAATTTAAAGAGCATAATTTAGCCTACATGGCCATAACTGGTTCACAAAGTAATCAATTTATCGGTCAATGGTCCCTGTGACCTATGCTCCGCACACTCCCATCAACTGCCCCTAGATTCTACCCTTTACTTGAACACATGGAAAACTTAGGGAGGCCAATAGGCCCATGAACCTATGCGTCTTCGGGATGCAGTAGGAAACTAGACCAACAAACCAAATCCCATTTAGTCACAGGGGAACATGCAAATTCCACACAGGGGTTAGGATTCAATCCAGGTGACCGGCATTCTAAAATTTATCTCTGCTGGCAGTACCTCTTATATTATAGATTGAAAAATCAGATGTATTTTCTTTTAGTCCAAGAAGAAAATAACATCAGCAATTGGATGAATTGTAACTGGAATGCATGGTTAAATTTCCTTATAGGCAGGATTTCAGCAGGAAATAACAACCAAAATATTCCAAGAACAATATATGAGCTGCTAATGTAAAAAGCAGTGCCTCTACTTCCTTAAAAGTTTGTGAAGATTTGGCATGGCACCTAAAACTTTGACAAACTTCTGTAGATGTGTGGTGGAAATTATAGTAACCGGGCACCATGGTAACATAGCGGTTAGCTCAGGGCATTGGTGTTTCTGGAGTTCAGTCCTGGTGTCCCCTGTAAGGAGTCTCTGTACGTCCTCCCCATGGAATGCATAGGTTTTCTCCAGATCCTCTGGTTTCTTCCCACTATCCAAAGTTGTACTGGGTAGGTTCATTGGTCATTGTGATTAGGTTAGGGTTAAAACAGGTGTTGCTGGAGGGTGCAGCTCGAAGGGCCAAAAGGGCATATTCTATGCAGCATCTCTAAATAAATCCAAGATGGACTGATTGCAGCGCAGATTGGAAAGCAGCACACATCATCAAAGACCCCCTCACCACCCGGGTCATGCTCTCTTCTCACTGCTGCCATCAGGAAGCAGGTACACGAGCCTCCAGACACACACCACCAGGTTCAGGAAAAGTTATTATCCCTCAACCATCAGCCTCTTGAACCATAGGGGACAACTTCACTCGACCTCACTCACCCCATCACTGAACTGTTCACACAAACTATGGACTCTCTTTCATGGACTCTTCATCTCATGTTCTCAATATTTATAGCTTATTTATTTACTATTATTGTTATTTTTTCTTTTGTACTTGTACAGTTTGTTGTCTTTTGCACATTGGTAGTCAGGGTGTGGCTTTTCATTAATTTGTAATTAATTTACATCACCTTGTAGAGATCTATTTTAACTTTGACATGAAACAGTCTTTTTCTGTTGATCAGTGTCAAAAAAGCCAAATTAAATCCTCTGAGATTCAATGTTGTAAAACAATAAAACATGAAAACTTCCAATGGTGGAGGGGGGTGAATACTTCTTATACTTGTATTTATCAAATGTACATCAAAACATACAGTGAAACGTGTTGTTTGTATTAGCAACCTTCACAACCTAAGGATGTGCTGGTGGCAGCCCACAAGTGTTGGCACACATTTTGGCATCAACATAACACACCCACCATGTTTGCAGGACAACACATCCAGCACTCCCAACAACAAAACAACAAAAGCAAAACAAGCCCCTTACCTCCCTCGCACCCACCTATCTGCTCACTCAACCAGGCTAGGACAGGCCATTTTTGGGCCTCCTGCCTGCAGTGGACTCTTGAACTTCCAGACACTGGGCCTTCAGCGTTCTCACTGGACTGGAATTGTAGGCCCAGGGCTTTGGCTATCAGGCCTCGAATTCTGGACTTCTAATCGATCTTTGGGCCTCAGTCTTCACTACTGTCACCAGAACTCATCAGTCAGATGTAGGAGGATCCCAAACTCCAGGCTGCGAACTCTGGACTCACAATGATGGAACTCAATGCCTTGAAATCCAGTCTTGCCAAATTGTGTACCTAGCTGCCCTTGTGGAACTCCGATCCCAGAACTCACTGACTGGTGGTAGGGGTGGGCTGTTGGGTTGTCAGTCCGACATCCATCCACAGATGTCCTTCATCTCATGTTCGCGCCGCTGGTCTTTGAACGTGAAGCACTGAGTAGCGGACTAGCCTCCAGTTCGATCTTTAACTCCGCTATATCCCTGTCCATAAACCTAACCTGATCCCTAACTCCCCTCTCTGTCCCCAAAACAATCCCTATGAACTTAGAGAAACAGCTAAGTCTGAACAACAACCTGTCACAACCATGGATTCCTCAGCGCAGCAGATACGGTAATTGCACTCGTGAATATGGATGTGTCAGCTAATTATTATTTCATTGCGATGGTATTTAACTCCCTTCTTTTTGTCATAGCGCTTGTTGAGACTTGAGCAAAGCACAGCAACGTTTCGCTGCCTGCTTGCATTCGGCCTTGCCTGAGAAATTGGACTGTCGAGTCAACTGACTCTGAAAACTAGCAGTATTCATTTTATATTTAGTTATTCCTTTCAGCTGCAGTATTGGTTTCATTTTCCATTTGAGAGTTTTAGTTAATGGCCCTGTTTGGCCTAGCGTTCATTGTTTTCTTTTCCTTCTAACTCTGTTTACATTCAAGTCTGCGAACTATTGACCTGTTTCAGTGTCTCTCGCTCCACACTTAGGCCATATCCAAACGTAGTGACACAACCTTGATGGAGACCACTGTTCAGTGCCATCCTGACTAAAAGAATAGTAGATGGAGCTAGTCACCATCTGGCAATTTCTGGAGGGTTTAACTAGAGTGCTAGAATGGGGATGTTGTCTGATCCTATTGCCTTTGCTTATCCAGTGTTCTCAGACATTCTTGGTTGGCGTCATTCAATGTCTGTAGTGAGATGCTGAAGATGTTCTATAGGTCAGTTGTGGAGAGCGCCCTCTTCTTTGTGGTGGCGTGTTGGGGAGGAAGCATTAAGAAGAGGGACGCCTCACGTCTTAATAAGCTGGTAAGGAAGGCGGGCTCTGTCGTGGGCAAAGTACTGGAGAGTTTAACATCGGTAGCTGAGCGAAGGGCGCTGAGTAGGCTACGGTCAATTATGGATAACTCTGAACATCCTCTACATAGCACCATCCAGAGACAGAGAAGCAGTTTCAGCGACAGGTTACTATCGATGCAATGCTCCTCAGACAGGATGAAGAGGTCAATACTCCCCAATGCCATTAGGCTTTACAATTCTACCGCCAGGACTTAAGAACTTTTTAAAAGCTATTATTAATGCTTTTTGAGATAGTGATTTAGATGCATATCATATTTTTTTACTGAGTTAAGTATTATATGTAATTAGTTTTGCTACAACAAGTGTATGGGACATTGGAAAAATAGTTGAATTTCCCCATGGGGATGAATAAAGTATCTATCTATCTATCTATCTATCTATCTATCTATCTATCTATCACATAAAATTAAGAAAAATAGCCAAAAACTGTGGTGGTTTTGGGAAGAAGCTGAGGTGATTCATCCACTTGACAATTCTGATTGACTATGGTGGTAGAAGCTTCATCTTTAGCTTCAGCCAGCTGCCAGAAACCGAGTAGTCCTGGGAATCTCCCATTCCCCATAGCTGTTTATTTGTTCACTACAATTCATGATGAGGTGTGGGAGAACTGCAAAATCGAAACGGGATTAATCCACTTTCAATTCAGCCATTTCTCTAATCCAACCACTTTCTGAAAAAGGAAGAGATTTCAGTTCAGCAATTTCACACTCGAGCTATGAGACACGTTAGCTGTGAAATTGGCCTGTGAAGCTAAGGGTACTATTTACTTCCAAGTCTATTTGTCAATTTGAAATACGTACTTATTACACATCCGATGCTTCATGACAAATTGTAAAGAGTGGCAGTGAATGTGTTGCATACACATCCTTTGATTGTGTGGAACAGGTGGCATCAGTATGTGTGCTTGGTGATATAATGCCAGCATATCTGAGAAGGACAAGGGAAGCAATTACAATTGAACACCAAAATCAGGAAGTTTTCCTCAAAACCACACATTAGGCTGACTTGGAAACATATCGCCATTCCTTCATCATTGCTGGGTCAAAATCATGGAATTGCTTCTCAAACAGGTGAGTGGTCATAACTGTATCACAAAGAGTGCAGTAGTTCAAGAAGAAAGCTCATTATCAGTAGTACATACATGAATCGCTGCCTCAGAAAGGCATACCCTTCATTAAAGATCCCCACCATTTGGGCTGTACCATCCTCTTGAAGCTACTATTGGGTAGCAGGTACAGAAGTCTGAATTCCCATGTCATCAGATTCAGGAACAGTTACTTCCCTTCAACCATTCAGACCTTGAACCAACAAACACAACCCTGATTACTACCTCGGCATAGCAACACTATGGCCATTTTGTTTATTTTTCATTCTAAGTGTGTTTTGTCCTGTAGAAATAATTTATGTTAACGCTTTTCCTTGTGAATGCTGTTTATCTGATGCTATATACCTGTGACACTGCTGCAGATAAGTTTTGTATTACACCTGGTGCACGTACTGGTGCTAATGACAATAAACTTGACTTTGAATTTGCCACTATCAATAGATCTGTTAGGATGTTGAATAAATTCCATTCTTGCTAGACATTTGCCATTCTTTTAATAATCTTTGAAGAAAGCTAGAAATCATAAGATTGCCTCAACTGGATGGATAAGACTGTGAATAGTGACAAGGTAACCTAGAGATTGGATTGAAGATATCCAATGCTTTTTAGAGGCACTGCTATGCTTTCTGTGTAATTACTCTTATGTGATGGGCCCAGGGTAGATCCTCTGTAATAATAACGCTGAGGAATTTAAAGATTCCACCTCTGATGCCCCAATAAGGACTATCTCATGGACCTCTGGTTTCCGACTCTTGTAGTTAATAATCAGCTCCTTGGTCTTGCTGACACTGAGTGAGAGGTTGTTGTTGTGGCACCAGTGAGCCAGATTTTCAATCTCCCTCCTATATGCTAATTCATCAGCTCCTTTGATTCAGCCAACGACAGTGGTTTAGTCAGCAAACTGAAATATGGTTTTGGAGCTGTGCTCAGTCTCACAGCCATAAATGAAAAGAGCAGGGAGCCAAGCACACAGGTACATCTGTGTTGATAATGACTGTGGAGGAGATGTTGTTGCCAATCTGAACTGACTGGGATCTTCAAGTGAGCAAATTGAAGATCCATTTGAACAAGGAGTTACTGAGGCCAGGTGTGGAACTTTATTGATTTTTTGAGGGGATGATAGTATTGAATGCCAAGCTGTAGTCAATGAAGAGCATCTGATATATGCATCTTTGCTACCCAGATGTTTCAGGGTTGAGCGAACAGCCAATAAAGTGGCACTGGCTGTGGACCTGTTGTGCTAGTAGGCAAATTGGAATAGATCCAATTGGTTTCTCAACCAACAGTTGAAATGCTCCATCAAAAATTTCTCAAAACATTTCATTACAATGGAAGTAAGAGCTACTGGTCGATAGTCATTGAGGCAGGTTACCACGTTCTGGTAACCAGGTAACTGAAGCAGACGGGTACCTTAGACTGCCAAAGCAAGAGGTTAAAGATATCAGTGAACACTCCAGCCAGTTGAACAGCACAGGTCTTTAGTACTCTGGGCCAGATGCTTTCCATGGGTTAACCCTCCTGAAGGATGCTCTCATGTCAGCCTCAGAGACTGAAATCACAAGGTCATCAGGGGCTATGGGAATTCATTAAGTTTCCTCTATGTTTTGATGGTCAAAGTGAGCACAGAAGGCATTGAGCTTTTCTGGGAGTGAAACACTGCTGTCACCTATGTCGCTTGGCTTCACTTTGTAAGAGGTGATAGCATTCAAGCCCCAGCACAGCTGTCAAGCTTGCTTCAGTGATTCAAGTTTAATCCCGAATTGCAGCTTTGCCTGTGAGTTTGCTTTCCAGACATCATACCTGGATTTCTTGTATCTTGCTTGGTCATCAGACCTGGATGCTACAGATCAGAAATTGCCAGGGCCCTAACAGAGGTGTTTAAATCATCCTTAGCAACAGGTGAGGTACCAGAGTATTGGGGGATAGCAATGTTGTTCTGTTGTTTAAGAAATGCTCTAAAAATAACCTAGGAAGCTATAAGCCTGTGAGACTGACATCAGTAGTGGGAAAGTTATTGTAAGATATTCTAAGGGATTGGATATACAAATATGGGGATCAACATGGACTGATTAAAAATAGTCAGCATGGCTTTGTGTGTGGCAGGTCATGTCTAACCAATCTTATAGAGTTTTATCGACGAAGTTATCAGGAAAGTGAATGAAGGCAAGACAGTGGATATTGTCTACATAGACTTTAGCAAGGCTTTTGATAAGGTCCTGCATGAAAAGTTAGTCAAGAAGGTTCAGTCGCTTGGCGTTCAAGATGAGTAAGTAAATCGGATTAGACATTGGCTTTCTGGGGGAAGCCAGAGAGTGGTAGTAGATGGTTGCCTGTCTGACTGGAGGGCTGCGATTACTGGTGTGCCGTAGGGATCGGTGCTGGGTCTGTTGTTGTTTGTCATCTATATCATTGATCCGGATGTAAATGTGGTCAAATAGATCAGTGGATTTGCAGATTACACCAAGTCTGTAAGACTAAAGAGCTGAATGTGGACTTCAGGAAGGGTAAGATGAAGGAACACATACTAATCCTCATAGTGGGATCAGAAGTGGAGAAAATGAGCAGTTTCAAGTTCCTGTGTGTCAAGATCTCTGTGGACCTAACCTGGTCCCATCATATTGATGTAGCTACAAAGAAGGCAAAACAGTGACTGTACTCCATTAGGAGTTTGAAGAGATTTGGTTTGTCAACAAATACACTCAAAAACTTCTATAGATGTACTGTGGAGAGCATTCTGACAGGCTGCATCACTGTCTTGTATGGGGGGGGGGCTACTGCACAGGACCGAAAGAAGCTGCAGAGATTCATAAATCTAGTCAGCTCCATCTTGGATACTAGTCTACAAAGTACCCAGGACATCTTCAGGGAGCGGTGTCTCAGAATGGCAGCGTCCATTATTAAGGACCCCCAGCACCCAGGGCATGCTCTTTTCTCACTGTTACCATCAGGTACACACTCAGCAATTCAGGAACAGCTTCTTCTTCTCTGCTATCGCAGACATTGAGCCCACGAACACGACCTCACTTTTTCAAAATAATTTCTGTTTTTGCATGAGTTTTAATCCCCAGTATTCATATACTGTAATTGATTGATTGACTTTTCTTCTTCTATATTATGTGTTGTATTGAACTGCTGCTGTTAAGTTAACAAATTTCACGACACATGCTGGTGATAATAAACCTCATTCTGATTCTGATTCTGATTCGGGTGTTTTGGACGGCAAGGAAGGCTATCATGGTTTGCAGCGGGATCTGAACTAGCTGGAAAAAAGGGCTGAAAAATGACAGATGGAATTTAATACAGCCAAGTGTGTGGTGTTGCACTTTGGTAAGTTTTACACAGTGAATTGTAGGGCACTGAGGTGTGTGGTGGGAATACAGGTCCATAATTCATTGAAAGTGGAATCACTGGTAGATAGGGCTGTAAAGAAATCTTAAGGCACATTGACCTTCATAAATCAAAGTATTGAGTACGGGAGATGGGATGTTATGTTGAAGTTGTAGAAGTTGGTGTAGCCTAGTTTGAAGTATTGTATGCACCTACCTACAGGAAAGATGGAAATAAGGTTGAAAGAGTACAGAGAAAATTTACAAGGATGTTGCTGGGACTGTAGGACCTGAGTTATAAGGAAAGATTGAATAGGTTTGGAACTGAATTCTTTAGAACGTAGAAGATTGAGAGGAGATTTGATAGAGGTATACATTACTGAGGGGTATAGATAGGGAAAATGCAAGCAGGCTTTTTCCACTGAGGTTGGGTGGGACTGCAACCAGAGGTCATGGGTTAAGTTTGAAAGGTGGAAAATTTAAGGGGCACATGAAGGGAAACTTCACTCAGAGGTTCATGAGAGCATACAGTGAGTGCTAGCGCAAATGGTGCATGCAAGTTCAATTTCAATGTTTAAGATAAGTTTAGAAAGGTACATGAATGGTAGGGGATTTGGAGGGCTATGGTCCTGATGCAGGTCGATGGGAGTAGACAGTGTAAATGGGTCAGCATGGATTAGATGGGCCAAGGAGCCCATTTCTATGCTGTACTTTTCTATGACTGTATGAATCTATCTGGCCCCCAGCAGATAGTAGATCTCATGGTTCAGCCAGGACTTCTGATTTGGAAAGACTCTGAATGATCTTGTGGGGCCACATTCATCTATGACTGTTGTTATAATGTTTATGGCAACCATGGGATATTCATTCAGATCTTCTGATCCTTGAATACGGCCGAGTCCACCAACTCGAAGCAATCCCATAGCCGCTCCTCTACCTCTCACAACCACCTCTTTGTTGTCCTAATCTCTGGATCCTTGCTCTTTAGCCTCTGCCAGTTTACAGGTAGGAGAAAGACAGCCAAGTCATCAGATTTCCTGAAATGCAGTCTGGGCATGGAATGGTGGGCATTCCTTATCGTAGTATAGCAACTGTCTAGTATGTTGGGACCCCTGATTCTGCAGGTTAGATGCTCATGGTAGTTGAGCAGAGATATCTGCAAACAAGCTTAACTGAAGTCCTCAACTATGATTTGAAATGCATTGGAGTGGACAGTTTCTGGTTTGGTGATTGTAGTATTCAACATTTCAAGTGCCTCATTACCATCAGTATTTGGTGGTATGTAAACTACAGTCAGGATCACAGAGGAGAACATTCTTAGTATGTAAACAGAAAGTGCCTAACTGCTAGATGTTGCAAATCGGGGGGAACAAAAGTACATCAGAACACCACTGAGAGTTTATCATGAAACACACCCCTCCCCACCTTTTGCCTTTGTTACGTACCCCGTAACTGGGTCACTTACCAGCAAAGATAGAGAGGTCCGTTGACGTCTGATGGTACTATTTTAACAGTATTTATTGATAAAAATACACAAAATAATATCAAAGCAAACATACAGATAATATACTTTGTCAATACTAAATCTAAAAGTGCGGGTATAATAATATTCAATAAGAAATAGCTCTATCGTTGTCTTGGGGATAATGTATTGTCCGATGGAAATATAAAAGTCACTTTAGTTCAGTCAAGCTGTAGGCTGCAGCCCTTTTGGTTGGAGAGAAAGACGGAGGTTTAACTTGCCCATTCCTTTTATGATGTCAATCCTTCGAGAGTCGTTGGGGGACTGATTTCCCCTTCGAGGTTAGCTAAAGCCGTGCTTCCGTGGCAAGACCCACCAATTCCGAGGCAAATGGAAAAGGACGCACGTGGGCTAGTTCCACCGGCTTTCGCTGTTACAGGAGTTCTAGCATTTCTTCTGGTGCGTCTGAGGGACTGTTCCCACAGACCCTCTTTTTATCCTGACTCACAGGGTCTCAGATGTCAATCAGGTTGGGGATGATGCAATCCCTCCACCAACCTCCTCCTTGGTTCATTGCCTGGGGCTTTGATTTCATCGTCCAGGATGCAATACACAAGTCCGTCTCCAAGAGACAATAGCCGGTATCAATGGTTCCGCCTTTCGGAGGCCAGGACACATTCTAACCCTTTTGTGGATTCTGCATGTCTCTCACTCATTTCCTGTGTCTCCTGAATTGACTCAATAGTGATCTTGCGATTCTCACAAAGGAGGGGGCTACCCCCGCACCCTTCGGCCCCTCGGAGCTGTGGTACATTCATAACACCTTCAAAACTTCAAAACTGAAGACTGCAGGAACAAGAGCAATATATTTTTGCTGGGAAGGTTATTAACGGATGTGAAATGAAGGTAGGTACTTTCAAGTCATATGGCTGCTTGATTATTGGGCATTGAGGAAATCAGATGATATGGGTTGAGGTTGGAAGGAATGTAACATTGAGCTAGACGGATCAGCTGTGATGTAGTTGAATGAGAGAGAAGGTTTGGGGGACGATGGCCCTATTTCCTTCTAATTCCTTTTTTTTTACTCTCATCCAAAATAACATGTCCTTCATTGCTTTTTAGCACCCTGATTCTGCTCCTTTGTTCTGTCTCTGTGTTCTTGAATTACTTACTACTTTTTCCTACCATAGTCCTATTTTCTGGATAATCCTCCTTAAGCCTTTTTGTTTTCAGTAACCTCACAACTAACCAATACTTTAGCTCATATTTCCTAACGCTTACACTGAGGTTTGTCATTTGATGCTTTATTATTTTAGTGTATTCTCTTCACTTCCTGCCTTCATCATCCCAATGGAATACTCCCAATATTAAAGTTTCACTATAAACGCAAGCTCTGTTTACACAGCAGCACATAGGTGATTTGCTGAAGCATTGATTTTTTGCCCTGCTTTCCAAAATGTTTATAAAAGCTTACTATCATACACCAACAAGGTTAGAGGAAATGCAATTGAGAATGCCAGCTGGAACTGGTTATGGCTGAGTATCAGACAATGTATCCGCAAGGCTATTTTTCCTCTCTATAAACTTGCTACAGAATGGTCAAATTAGATGCAGATGAAAGCTGCTAATTCAAAACCTAGCTGTATATTTCCTGGATTTGTGCCTATATCATAACAATTTAAGGTTATGTAAGCTGACTGAAATAAATACTTCTGCTCTTCCTCCAGTTCATTTCCTGCTAGCTATTAAACTGAGTTGAACGAATCTAACTCAAGTATATTGCATTGTCATTGCAAAAATATCACTGCTAACTTCAATGATTCTTTTTAGGCACTAGGAAGCAGAAATTGCTGCAGCTTTAGAATGCGATTTGTTTTGTTTCAGAAATTAATTTATTCATTTACTTACAACATCTGTTCTACCATAATCATATCCTTTCAGCAAACTTGCCATTTTCCAACATGCTGAAAATAATTTCCAGACCGATTTTCTGAAAACTCTTTCAGCTGGAAAAAAACAATACCCAATAAGCAAAAATATCCGTTTCAAAGGGTAGGCAATGCTCTTAAAATAAATTAGTTCATGACAATAACAGTAGTAAATTCAGTGATAGGAAATGGCATATTCCACATGCATAAGCAAATCCGACTCGGAAATAAAGGAACAGGCACACAGGCACCTAAGGTGTGAATCAATTTCTATATCTGTTGTTTAGAGGATATTATAAAATGCAATTTTTTTCCAATATATAGAACCCCTCCCAAAGGAGATATTGTTCCTCTGTACCAATCATCTAACTGGGTTCTGCATTTTCTACCAGTCCCAATTGTTATTTGTGCTACCATTCTGATGAAATTACAACTCTCAGTTAGAACATTGGGATCTAAATCATTGTTAGGAACATGGCAATGAGAGTACAGAACAGAGCATTCATAATTTGGATAGAACTTGGAAAGCAAATATTGAAGAAAGCATTTCCCTGTCCAGTGCTGGGCAACAAGCAAACACACAGTATATTCAGAATTAAAAAGGAAATTAGAAAGGTTTTGTTCCAGGTAACAGGAGAATAAAAGGATCTCCCAGTTAGATTCTTAGGTAATAATGACATTTGCACCAATGATTTCAGCACAAATTTACTAAGTCCTCTGTCTTAGTTTTTTTTCTGAAATTGAATGAAGAGGCATTATTACATGTAGCTCCATTTAACTTGGTCGTTTCTATTGTTTAATTTGTTCCATAAAACAGTACAGAACAGGAGCAGGCCCTTCAGTCCACAGTGTTGTGTGAACCAGCTAACAAGTAAATCAAAAACTCCCCAGAAACTAATCCCTTCTACCTACACAAGGTCCATATCCATATTTATTTCAGGGTTTCAGCCCAAAACGTCGACTGTACTCTTTTCCATAGATGCTGCCTGGCCTGCTGAGTTTCTCCAGCATTTTGGGTGTGTGTTGCTCAGATTTCCAACATCTGCAGATTTTCTCGTCTCTCTCCATTTTCCTCACATTCACGTGCCTATCTAAACATTTCTTAAAAGTCTCTAATGTATTTGCCTCTGCCACCATACCAGGCAGCACGTTCCAGGCATCTATCACTCTCTGAGTAAATATCCTACCCCTCACTTCCCCTTTGAACCTACCGTCTCTCACCTTCAGTGCATGCCTTCTGATATTAGACATTTCTACCCTGGGAAAAAGATACTCCCTGTCTACTCTGTCTATGTCTCTCATAATCTTATAAACCTCAATTAGATCTCTCCTCAGCCTCTGCCACTCCAAGTTTGTCCAGCTTCTCATAATAGCACATGCCCTCTAAACTAGGAGGCATCCTGATAAACCTCTTCTGCACCCTCTCCAAAGCCTCACCATCCTTCCTATAGTGGGCGACCAGAACTGTACACAATACTCCAGATATGGCCCAACCAGATGTTGCAACTTAACCTCTTGACTTTTGAACTCAATGCCTCGACTAATAAGGCCAGGCATTCCAAAAGCCTTTTTAACCACCCTATTGGGCTGTGTAGCTACTTTCATGGAGCTGTGAAGTTGGACCCCAAGAAACAGGCAAGTGAAGTTACATGGGACACTGTCAAATAGGGGATCTTTTTGCTGCTTGTTTCAGCTCGTCCCTAATCAGACGCTGGATAAACAAAACAGAATGGAAGAATGGAATATTTATCATGTAAGTATTAAAGTGATTTTAATTGCTTACATTATGCAGTAGGTCAAAAATGCTGCCAAATTTTGCATATTAAGATGGTACAGAGCTGATGTGTAAATTACATAATACGCTATTTTTAGTGGTAGAGGTGTGAGGTTAAAACATTAACCAGGTGACTAAATTAATTCATTGGACTTTGAGTCCTTTCTAAAGATCTTTTACATCTTGTTGAAGATAACAATTGATTACAGAGGCAGATATGCTGAATTTAGTTGTATTGGAGATAGAAGACTGTGCTCTCTTTGGCTCGTTGTTGCTTGGAAGAACTTGTAGGTGGTTTTGGCATGTAACACTTCAGTGGGTGAAGCCGTTTACTACTGAAATAGGCAACCTTTGTGAACTGCGTGGAACTAAATATTCCTTCAACTTCTTCCTTTTCAGCATTCTACCTTCAACCTCCAAGGAAATCATGCACTCATTAAAATCAAAAATGCAACAAACTCTTTTGCTACTTGTTATTCCACCTGTCATCTTGTATATATCATTGCAGCTTCTTAGCTTTGCACGTACCTGTTTTGTTTAGTTTCTTCCCTGTCTCTCATGAGAGAGGCAGGTTCGATATTGTCATTTAAAGTAAAATTGGATAGATATATGGACAGGAAAGGAATGGAAGGTTATGGGCTGAGTGCAGGTCAGCGGGACTAGGTGAGAGTAAGCGTTCGGCACGGACTAGAAGGGCTGAGATGGCCTGTTTCTGTGCTGTAATTGTTAAATGGTTATATATGGTTATATGCCTAACTAAATTCATTGTGTGCATGAAATACACCCTCCCATTATGATCCTACTCACACTTCATTTCACCTTCAATGTTTTTCATGGTGTGCTCACCCCAGAAATTGTAGACTCATCTATCATGGTTAACTTTCTCCAATCGGCTTGCCATCCCATTACAGCACAAAAATATCTGAGCTGAGGTCTACTTTCCCAACACCAACTTTGACATTGTCAAAATATTGTCTTCCTTTGGACTTTCTTATTCATTGTCTGGGTCAGTAAGTCTTATCTGTTCTTTTATAGTCAAAGCATCTCCAATGATTGCTCCCTCCTTGTCCCTTCACCGTTAACTCCAGAGTCTTCAGATCATCTTTGGCCCTTTTCCAATCCCTAGCAGATATCACCATAAATATTGTGACACAAGAGACTGCTGATGTTACTCTAGAGAGCTTACACAATCAAGTGAAAATCTGCAGTTTCTGGAAATCAACATTGATTTGTATGTGTTGCTCAGCTTACATAATTTCTTCTTATACTATAAACCCACCATCCTGGTACCAATCTAGTAAATCTTCTCTGCACACCTTCTGTGGCAAGTCATTTTTTTAGCTAACTAAACTAAATCTTCACACAACAGTCCAGGTGTAGCCTCAACAAGACCTCATATAATTGTTATAATACATCTTTATTTCTATATTCAAATAACTTTGTTAGAAGAGCCAGCATACCATTTCTCATCTTAATTACCTGTGCAATTGTATGTCAGCTTCCTGTGACTTTAAAACATCAAGACTATCTCATCTCTCATCACTTAACAAATATTTTCTTTTTGGTGAATCAAAAGTGAACAGGTTGATACTTTTTCCATAAAATATTGCATTTACAATGTTCCTATCCACTCACTCAGCTTGTCTACACCCACTCAAACTGTCTTTATATCTTCCTCGGTATTCACCATCCCACCTTGTTTTGTATTATTAATAAACATGAAAATAGAACATTCCTCATGCTTACCATCTTCTGGGTGAAAAGACTTTCTGATCTTGTCTCAAACTTTCTGCCAATTATTTTGAAAAAATACTATGTCTATCTACCCTATCTGTGCCTCCTCATAATTCTGTAAACTTCAATGAAGCAATAAATACTCAGCCTGTCCACTCTGTTCTTAGCCCTCCATTCCAGGTAACATCCTAGTCAATCTCTTCTTTACGATCTCTGTTGTAACTACATCTCTCCAATACCAGAACTGCACACAATACCCAAGTGAAATCTAACCTGCTCTGCGTAACTGCAGCATAATATCCCAACTCTTGTCTTTAATGCCTCAGGTTATAAAAGCAACCATACCAAATACCTTCTTCAATATCCTAGTGAAGGTGTCACCACTTTTAGGGAGCTGTAGACTTGCAGCTTAAGGTTGTTTTATATATCAATGTTCCCAAGGTCCCAGCCAAAGTACATTAACTCTTACTTGTCTGCATGAAGTTCCATCTGTAACTGCTCCACCCAACTTTCCAGCTGTGTGCTTAGCCCCCGACTCTATTCGCTTTATACTTATGACTGTAATGTTAATCACAGCTCCAATGCCATACTTAAGTTTTATGATGACACCACTGTTACTGGCTGAACTGAAACTGGTGACAAATCAGCATATAGGAGGGAGATTGAAAATCTGAGTGGTGCTACAACAACAAGCTCTCACACAATGTCAGCAAAACCAAGGAGCTGATTGTTGACTTCAGGAGGATGAAATCAGATTTCCACAAGTCAGTCCTCATCAGAGGATCAGAGGTGGAGAGGGCCAGCATCTTTAAATTCCTCAGTGTTATTACAGAGGATCAGTCCTGGTTCCAGCATATCTGTAATTATGAAGGCGGCTCTGAAGTGCCTCTATTTCCTTACAAGTTTGCAAAGATGTGTTTGAGAGTATATTGACTGGTTGCATCATGGCCTGGTATGGAAACACCAACGCCCATGAATGGAAAATACTACAAAATGAGATGGATACAACCCAGTTCATTGCAGGTAAAGCCCTCGGAGTGCTGTTGTAGGAAAGCAGCAGCCATCATCAAAGACCTCCATCACCCAGGCTGTGCTTTCTTCTCTCTGCCACCATCAGGAAGGAGGTACAGGAGCCTCAGGACCCACTCACATCAGGCTTTTGAACTTCACTCACCTTTACTTGCTTCATCACTGAAATGTTTCCACAACTTATGGACTCACTTGCAAGGACTCTTCATTTCATGTTCAATATTTATTGCTTACTTACTTATTATTACTCTTTTTTCTTTAGTATTTGCTCAGTTTGTTGTATTTTGCACATTGGTTGCTTGCCCAACCTGTCAAATGCAGTTTTTCATTAATTCTATTATGTTTCTTAGATCTACTGAATATACCCTCACAAAAATAAATCTCAGGGTTGTATACATATTTTGATAATAAATTTACTTTGAACTTTCATGGATTTTTTCGCCCTCCTAATTTCTTTCTTGTTTTCTCCTGTATCCTCTATAAACCACAAGTAACATGTTTGATAACAATTCCCTATGTCTGAAATATGTTTCCTTCTTTTCTCTGAATAAGTTTTCAATATGTTTCCTTAACCAGAGTTTTCTAAAGTTACCTTCTCTGCTTCTCCCCTCTTCAGGGATATGTTGACTCTGAATTTTAACTATCTTTAAACTCTTAAACACCTTCCACTTATCAAATATTGTTTTGCCCCTTAACAACTCTTCCCATTTTGTGTCTCCCAGGTCTGGTAGTAAACTATCACAATCTGGCTTCCTTAGCTTAGAGCCCTAACTCAAGGAACGAAGTTATCTTATTCCATTACTACATTGAAGCTTACAGAACTATGGTTATTGTTCCAAAAGGTTTCCTCCACAAACCCTTCAATCACTTGCCTGTTTTCATTGCTATGATAATGTCAAGTACCAGCCTTCCCCAATAGATCTCTCTACAGGATTCTTCAGAAAACTCCCCTGAGTGCATTTTACAATGTAAGCCCCTTGCATTAAGGTGTCCCAATTAATCATGGACAAGTTAAAATCCCCCACTATTACAACCCTATTGACTATACACCCTTGTGTGATCTCCCTCCATGAACACTACCTCATTATTTGTTATTTGCACAGCTATTAATTTTTGTAACTTTTAGCCAGTGATAATAAACCTGATTCTGAGTAGTAGGAAGCCTACTTTGATACCCCATCAAAATGAGCACCATTTCTCATTTTATCCATAGAGCCTCATTGGCCAGTCCCTCTGGGATATCCTCCCTGAGTAATGCTCTAATGGTCTCTTTGATCATCGGTATAACACCACCATCTTCTTTAGACCCCCACCCTCTGTCGTGCCTGAAGCTTGTATATCTCAGAGCAGTGAGCTGCCAGTCCTGCCCTTCCCTCAGCCATCGTTCATTGATTGCAGCAGTACAGTAACATAATCCCATGCATGATCCACTCTCTCAGCCCATCTGTCCCACCTGGGGGTTCCTTGTCAAGCCAATGCAAACGCCTACCAGCCTTCTCGTGCTTTCTTTTCATCTCTGCCGACCCTTTCTACTGAAATTGCTAGAAACATATATTTGCTCCTTGAACTGCTCAGAATTCTCAATAATCCCAAGAGTCTGATTTAAAAATTCTTTAGTTCAACTCTCATAGCCTCATTAAAAGATTCTTCTAATATATTATTCCTTTTCACAGTGTAATAATTCTTTAACTAATATTATCAGTAAGCTTACTTCCTCTTAGTCTTGTTTGAAACCTGTAAAACTTGCAATACTAGGCTGCCAGCCATGCTCTTATTTAGCCAAGTATCAGAAATATACTTCCACTTGTCTCGAAGATTTTCTTCAACTGAGCATTCAGCCTCTCTTTGTTCTATTTCCCTCTTCAGCATCCAGGGTTCTTTTTTCTCTGATTAAATCTTTTCTGCAATGCTTTTAGCTATTTTTCTAAGTGAAAGATACAACTTAAGGTCTGAGTTGCTCAGTGCAGATTACCTTTAGACGGTATCAAACAGTGAATGTTTTCTCAAAATAGTATGTCATCCCACATTTAAAAATGCTACGTTAAAAGTCAGACTGGGTTCAGAGGTCAGACATTTTTATCTTGAAATGGCATGTTGCACAATCTGTTCTTGGTTTTTGATTAATTCAGATAGATCCTCTATTTTTATTTGTCCCCAGTGAATGTTTGTTTCTGTATAATATTAAGAAAAATCTCAGAAAATGACAAAACCAAGACATTAGCAATAAATGCCACCATTGCATTACCAGAAATCTGGCTCTAGAGATATGAGGAATGGAAATGCCACTTAGTTCTTAGCTTGTTACTTAGCATTCTTGCAAGATTTTGTTCAAAGACAATATCTGGCCTTGAGGGCTTCACTTTTGTTATGTCTTTTTAGGTTTAATGTATCAAGAAAATGCTTGTTTAAAAAACAGTGCGATTCTACTTCATTTTCATTTGAAGGCATGCAAATTTTATTCATTTCCATTGCTATGATGCAATCTGTTTCTCCTTAGAATTGGGATTATCACAGGAGGCATAGATCAATGAGCAGTTATTACTCAATCTAAAGGACAAAGCACATTTTTTGAGGGTATTTTCAGAGTTGGATTTTTAAAAATACACAGAGCAACTAAGCAATCTTTTCAGAGTGAAAGTTATTGAAAATTAGGCAAACCAGAGTCAGTGATTTGAACATTTCAACTAAAATTATGCATTTTTATTAACCTCTTCTCAACTATGTCAGTCAAATCTAGCCTTCTACCATTCTTAACTGTGTCATGACATTATTTTAATATAAATGGAAAATAAAACAATCCTTTTTCACAACATTATCAATCCACTGGTTTATATAATTTTTGTGTCTAATAGGCAAATTAATTTAATAAGAAATTCTATCCCTTCCCTGAATGCAAATTTGAATATAAATTGCACCTGTATTTCACCTGTTCCTGAAGCAGCAACCCAAATCTATTATTTCTTTACTTTATTGACAATGTCCTGATTTAATTTTATTTTGATAACAAAATCAGATGGCTATATCAATAAATATTTGCCAAGAAATGCCTCTCCCTTTCAATAGCATGAAACATGCCAAATAGTCAGGGCAATCTGTTGATCCTGTCTTCAAAATTCATTCCATTGAAGTCAATAGAAGTAATTTCAGAGTACAATAGTTTGCCACTACTGGCTCAGGATGAATAAGGTTTATCAAGCCCACATAAATAACTTGCCCTTTGCAACTGCAGAACTAGAATGTCAATTGTAAACCTAGAGACACCAGAATATAGCTTTTACTTCTTTGAACATTAAATAAAAGGTTACAGGTATTTTTGTTCAAATGTGTGTGGCTTTGACATTAATCAATGGACTAATTCTATTATTTGTTAAGCAGATACTGTTCAATACTTGGCAATTTGCAGAAAGGAAGAGATATTCAATAATTGTGAATCACTGCATTTTTCTGACCGATTCAAGATGTTCTGGCACTTGCACCTCAAAAATGGCAGCTCCCTCACAACATCTCCAGGAGCTTCACTAAGGTGCTGCATTTCTGCATTAATGGTGAAGCAAAGTCACTGCAGAAAGTTAGGCCTGAAATAAACAGTATAATAAACAGGAGGTGCAGTGGCTAATGGACTGGTGCAGAGCCAACAACCTGTCTCTGAATGTGAACAAAACAAAAGAGATGGTTGTTGTGAGAGTCGAAGAAAATTAAGATGTGCGTTTCTGAAAGAGGTCGGGGTTAAAGTCAGAAAACAAATGTGATTTAATTATGTCTGATAAGCAGGAATGCAGAAGCGCCTGACAAATTAACTGCTTGTGGAATCATTGAAGTCCTGAGATATGGACTATTGTTTTACAGAAATGTGTAAAAAAACAACTCCAGATATGGAATGGGATAAGACTATGTACCTCCTGAGTCAGGGAGGGGAGGGGTAAGGAAGAAGGATAAAACCTGCTGCCCTGTAAGGTTCAGGGTTCCCTTCTCTGAGGGGGCCCAGCTCTGCAGAACTGTTAATAAACTTTGTTTCCTTGAATTTGTCTTGAAGCCATTATTCGGGAGCGTGGCTCGTTTCTGACAACTTGGGGTGCTCGTCTGGGATCCACACTCCGGCCGTGAGGGGGGCAAGGAAGGACATCGGAGAAGGTGCACCCTGCCGAGTTCGGCAGTCCCTGATTTCGCGCGGCTTGAGCGAGTGATATCCGGCAGACTCAAGGAAACAAAGAGGGGTTGTCGAGGCAGTTGAGACAGTGAGCGATTGAGTAATTTCTGTGCACAGGACCCAGGTAGGATGACTTTGGTCTTACTGGGCGATCGCGGGGACAAAGGGTTCCGGAATTGGAAAGGAGCAGCCCTAAGGTAGGCTGCGACCAAATTAAGTTCCTGTACGGGATAGACAAGGCAAAGGTTGTCTAAGTACGGGTGGAAGGGGAACCGCTTAAGTCCTCGAAAAAGGGTTCCGGAATTGGAAAGAAGCAGCCCCTAAGCTAGGCTGCGACCAAATTAAATTCCTGTACGGGATAGACAAGGCAAAGGTTGTCTAAGTACGGGTGGATTGGAACCGGGCAAGTCCTCGAGATGGGAAATAAGGGGTCTAAGAGAGAAAAGGGTAAAGGAATCCAGGCACCAATGATGAAAAATACCCCGGGGTACCCCCTGATAGTCCGTTGGGATGGATGTTAGAAAATTGGGATTATGGGAGGCGAAAAGGGAAGTCAAAGAAAAAATGATACAGTACTGTGAATTCTGGTCCTGCCAGCCGATCCAAGGGTCGGCTGTGTGGTGGCCTAAGTTCGGGTCTAGCGAGGATTGGGTACAACAAGCCCTTAATCTGTACGTGAATTCAAAACCTAACGTTAAACCCGAAGAAAGTGATTATGCCCTATGCTGGTTACCAACGATAAATAGTTATAAATTGAAAACGGTAAATGAAGGGGGACAGAAAAAGAATACATGGGAGGTGCTCGAGCACCTGCCACCCCCCATATGTGCCCCCTACCGCTCCGCAAATCGATGACCTTGAGGCAAGGGAAAGTGAAAATGAATCGGCAGCTACAGCTGGAGAAAATGCAGACCAGGGTGAAGAGGAAACGGAGCGTGCAAAACCGCAGAGTAAAGGAGCCAGGAGGATGGAAACCAGGTCACAAACAGCTAAAAATCACAAAGAGGAAGTTGAACAGACCGCCAGACTATATCCTCTGAGAGAAGTACCTATGGGAGGAGCAAATGGAGGGACGGGGTATGTTAATGTTCCCCTGACTAGCGCTGAGGTACGGAATTTTAAAAAGGAAATGAAAAGCCTGTTAGAAGATCCTATGGGCCTTGCGGAACAATTGGACCAATTCCTGGGACCAAATACCTATACCTGGGATGAAATGTACTCAATTATGGGAACCTTGTTTTCCACCCAAGAAAGATAAATGATAAGACAGGCGGCCATGGTAATGTAGGAAAGGGAACAGCCAGGCCAAGCAGAGCCGCAACAGAAATTCCCTCTTGTGGACCCAGGCTGTGATAAGCAAACGGAGGGGGGTCGAAGAAATATGAGAGATATGCGAGAATTCCTAATAAAGGGAATAAGACAGGCTGTGCCAAAGGGATACAACTTCACTAAGGCCTTTGGAAGTCACCAGAACCCCGATGAAACCCCGTCAGATTTCCTGGATAGGATTCGGAAAAATATGCAACAATACGCAGGAGTAGACCCAGAGACAGAGGTGGGACAACAACTAATTCGAGTAGAGCTTGTATCGAAGGCATGGCCAGATATAAGAAAAAAAAGCTGGAGAAAATGGAAGATTGGAACAGCAAGCCCTTGAGTGAATTACTTCGTGAGGCTCAGAAGGTCTTTGTCAGAAGGGACGAAGAGAAACAAAAGAAGACGGCAAGGATAATGGTCCAGACAGTGCGACAAGTAATCGCAGATGGTAGAGAGAGACGGGGACCATGGTTGGATCGAGGTAGTAGCCAGGAGCAAGGAGGAGGGCTAAGGAAGGCTTTAAGATGTTTTCACTGCAACGAAGAGGGACACTTCAGGCGCGAGTGCCCCAGATACCGACGGGAAGTGCGCTCGTATGCCATGATGGAAGATGAAGACTAGGGAGGTCGGGGGTTCCACCCCTTGGGGATGAATCATCGGCAGGAACCCCTGGTAAACTTGAAATTAGGTCCCCAAGGGTGTGACACAACCTTTATGGTCGACTCAGGAGCTGAAAGATCGAGTATAATAAAGATACCATCAGGGACCCGGACCGGAGCAAAATTGATGGGAGTATCCGGTATCGGAGGAAAGACAATACAAGTGCCAATTGTGGACAATGTGGAAGTCGGATATGAAGATAGAGCAACTAGACGAGATCTCCTCCTGCTGCCTTCGGCAGGATTTAATCTATTAGGAAGAGATCTGCAAGTTCAATTGGGTATTGGAACAGTGCCAAGCAATGGAGAGATAATAGTAAAACTATTCGCATTAAAAGAGGAAGACGATCGGAAAATAGCGCCCGAGGTATGGTATAGAGGGGGAAACGGGAGCATTGAACATCAGCCCTTTACAGATTACCTTGTTACCGGACAGTCGCCCAGTGAGAAGGAAGCAGTACCCCATTGCGATGGAAGGAAGAAAAGGGCTGCAGCCGGTGATTGAGGGATTGATCGCTGACGGACTACTGGAGGAATGTATGTCACCATATAATACCCCAATACTCCCGGTGCGAAAGCCAGATGGGACTTATCGGATGGTACAAGACCTGCGGGGCCTAAATGCAGTAGTCCAAACCCGATACCCGGTAGTGCCCAACCCTTACACGCTGATGAGTAAGATCTCCCCTGACCATGAATGGTTCAGTGTAATTGATCTAAAAGACGCCTTCTGGAGTTGCCCGCTAGAAGAGAGCAGTCGTGACATGTTTGCGTTCGAATGGAAGTACCATACCCCGTGGCATCCCCAGAGTTCGGGAAGAGTAGAGCGAATGAACAGCACCCTGAAGGCACAGCTAACCAAGCTACCATGGACCAAGTGTTTGCCGATCACTCTCCTGAGAATACGTACAGCGCCCCGGAAGGACATAGGAGTATCTCCTTATGAGATGCTCTTTGGACTGCCATATTGGAATAAAATAGAGGGGTATCCCACACTACAGGGGGGTGATTTATTTGTAAAGAACAATTTACTGGCCTTGTCCCGTTCCTTTGCAGAACTGCGGAAAAAGGGTCTCTTGGCCCAGACTCCGCCGCTCGACTTTGCTTTACATCAGATCGTGCCTGGAGATTGGGTTCTGGTGAAAACTTGGAAGCCAGAGAAGCTCCAACCGCAGTGGGAAGGCCCTTTCCAGGTCCTGCTCACGACTGAAGCTGCAGTTCGGACAAAAGAAAAAGGGTAGACACACGCATCCAGGGTAAAAGGACCGGTGAAGCCCGAAAGCCGCACTGAGTGGACCTGTGTTCCCGGTGAAGAACCGTTGGTGGTGAAGCTAAAAAGGCAGCAAAAATGAACTCTATGTGGACTGTAACATTATTGACTGTAATATATTTGATTCTATATGTCGGGGAAATTGAAGGGAAATGTGACAAGTGCAGAACCGTGGTACGAGTGGGGCAGAGGGTGTTCCCAGGATCATTTGTGTTCCACTCGCATGTAAATGACCGTTGTTATGATAAAAGCAGAAGGGTGTTGGGAAAATGGTAAGCCGTACTATCAGGTCTATAATAAAGGCGGTTGGTGGCGAACAGTACTCTGGATGGTGGGAGGTGGATTAATGAGTTTGATGCTTTTACCCTGCCTCATTCCCTGTGTACAAGCACTAATAAGACGAAGTGTGTCACAACTTCAGGCAATAGCAATACCTCAGCACGGCACTGGCATTGGAGCTGTTGACAAAACAGCAGAGCCAGATGCGAACAGCAATATACCAGAACAGGCTGGCTGTGGATTACCTATTGGCCTCTGAAGGCGGGGTATGTGGGAAGTTCAATCTTACAAACTGTTGCCTTAAGATAGACAACAGTGGAAAGGCCGTGTTAAAAATATCCGACAAAATTCGGAAACTGGCCCACGTGCCAGTACAAACCTGGAGATCCCTGGGGAACATGAGTTGGCTAGACGGGCTACTGGGAGGTAGTTGGTGGCGCACCGCTCTCCTAGTAGCAGGCGGGGGTCTAATGATCCTCTTACTTTTGCCGTGTTTGATTCCTTGTATACGAACACTGATCAGGCGCAGTATATTCCAGCTCCAGGCAGTAGCGATACCCCAACATGGGACAAACGAGCTAAAACTTATGCTATTAAAGAAGAAAGTTGACCCTCCACGGGGGGCGGAGGAAGGACGGTGGGCCCCCTGGAAAGAGGAGAAATGCTAGCTGCTACGCACATCTTAAAAAGAAAAAGGGTGGAATTGTGAGAGTCAAAGAAAATTAAGATTTTACTTTCTGAAAGAGGTCGGGGTTAAAGTCAGAAAAACAAATGTGATTTAATTATGTCTGGGTTAAAGTCAGAAAAAAAATGTGATTTAATTATGTCTGATAAGCAGGAATGCAGAAGCGCCTGACAAATTAACTGCTTGTGGAATCATTGAAGTCCTGAGATATGGACTATTGTTTTACAGAAATGTGTAAAAAAACAACTCCAAATATGGAATGGGATAAGACTATGTACCTCCCGAGTCAGGGAGGGGAGGGGTAAGGAAGAAGGATAAAACCTGCTGCCCTGTAAGGTTCAGGGTTCCCTTCTCTGAGGGGGCCCAGCTCTGCAGAACTGTTAATAAACTTTGTTTCCTTGAATTTGTCTTGAAGCCATTATTCGGGAGCGTGGCTCGTTTCTGACAGTTGTTGACTTCAGGAGGGCACGGAGCGACCACTCCCCACTGAACATCGACGGCTCCTCAGTAGAGATAGTTAACAGCACCAAATTTCTTGGTGTTCACCTGATGGAGAATCTCACCTGGTCCCTCAACACCAGCTCCATATCAAACAAAGCCCAGCAACGTCTCTACTTTTTGCGAAGGCTGAGGAAAGTCCATCTCCCACCCCCCATCCTCATCACATTCTACAGGGGTTGTATTGAGAGCATCCTGAGCAACTGCATCACTGCCTGGTTCGGAAATTGCACCACCTCAGATCGCAAGACCCTGTAGCGGATAGTGAGGTCAGCTGAGAAGATCATCGGGGTCTCTCTTCCTGCCATCACGGACAGTTACACTACACGCTGCATCCGCAAAGGAAACAGCATTATGAAGGACCCCATGCACTCCTCATACAATCTCTTCTCCCTCCTGCCGTCTGGGAAAAGGCTCCGAAGCATTCGGGGTCTCACGACCAGACTATGTAACAGTTTCTTCCCCCCAAGCTATCAGACTCCTCAATACCCGAAGCCTGGACTGACACCTTGCCCTACTGTCCTGTTTATTATTTATTGTAAATGCCTGCACTGTTTTTGTGCACTATTTTGTCGAAATGACAATATAAGTGACTTGACTTGACTTGAATTATCCTCTTAAAGAAAGGGTGAAACTCCCATTATGATTAAGCAACTTGTGAGCTAAAGAGGGAAAGACCAAACTGTGATCATCATTCCTTCTGATATTAAATTAATTTTAAATATTGTTTTCTATTTCTTTATTTTTCCTTTTTCCTTTTTTTTTACACAATTTATCCATCTATTTCTCTTTTTGTTGCTTTTTTCAGTCTATTTCCATCCCCATTCTTTTTCTGCTTCCATCCAATCGTTAAATCATGTTGAGTTAGGTAGATAAAACTACTGTTCCTGCAAATCACCAAGGTTCTAGATGTTCCCTGGTGTTACAATGTTGTTATCAACTTCCCCTTCCAGCATTTTATACATGAAGTGTTTGATATGTTCCATTCAGGCAAATTCTGAACAAAATGATGTGGTGAAAGGAATAACTCAACATTTAACTTAAAAGAAGCACTTTCGAATAAACTGGTTATTAGGGAAGGATCAGTTTCTTTTCTCAATATCTATCCGAATCCTTTGAGAATAAATGATTTAATTTACCTACAACATAGGTGGAGGTTATTGGGGCCATCAAGTCTATATTAGCTTCCATCAGAACAATACCATCATCCCTACTTTGCCCTTTTTACTTCCCTTCGCCCTGCTGCATATTTTCTCTCACATGCCTACCACCTCTCCTTTGATTCCTTTGTCTAGATGAAGGTTAATTGATTGTAGCAAAGTAACTGTCCAGCCCTTATGTCACAAGGGGATTGTGCAAACTCCACACCGATAGAAAAAAGTTCGAAGATCAAAGGTCAAAGTACATTTATTATCAAAGTATGTATGCATTATGCAGCCTCGAGAATCATCGCCTTACAGGCAGCCACAAAACAAGAAACTCAAAAGAACACATTAAAAATAAATCCAACAAACACCCAGTGTGCAGAGGGAAACAGGAAAAATAAACTGTGGAAGCAAGCAAATGGCATTCAGAACGAAGTCCATAGACACCAAGCCCGGAACAGCTGGAGCAGGCCCAAACCCTCAGTTCTTCACACAGCGGAGCAAAATGTCTGGAGCCCACAGACGCGAAGCCCGGAACAGCCGGAGCAGGCCTATGGCCTCAGATTCAGTGCAGCGTAGAGCAGAGCAAACGTCACAGAGCAGCAAGAAGCACCATTGTCAGGATTGAACTGGGGTTCACTAGCTGCTGCAACTCCATTGATTTCTCCTTAATGGTGATGCAACCTATTAGCGTACAGGTTTCCATCATTAGCAGGCTGCCCCATTCTTACCACTGCCTACACATTAAGTCTGGTCTTCCCACCAGTGGAGCCTGGCCAAAAATGTATGCACTGAACTGGGACCAAGGCATCTGTGGCCATAGAGCCATTAGTGTCTAAATGATATTCAATAAGGGGTGGATATAGGGATGGTCAAACTGACACCTGGCCACCAAAACGTCCAAGACATACCCTGAGATTGACCAATTCTAAAACTGTCAAATAGTGATTGTTACAAGACAATCAAGTGATGGTTAGAACATCTCAAAAACTACTAGTAACATCTAAGAATAAAACGACTAAATACTGTAAGTACTATGAGTCCTGTATACATTCTGGGAGAAGAAGTTGCAGTGGTGGAGGAGTACAAATACTTGGGTGTTCGACTGGAAAACCAACACCAGGGCTATTTACAAGAAGGGAATGAGCAGAATCAAAGGAAGCTGAGATCCTTCAACATGTGCAGCAGGATGTTGGAGATCTTTTACCAGTCTGTTGTAGTGAGTGCAGTCTTCTTTGCGGCTTTATGTTGGGGGAGCAGCATCGGTGCTGGTGATGTTAAAAGACTAATTAAACTTATCAAAGAGGCTGGATCCATCCTTGGCTACAACCCGGACTCTTTGAATTAGTGGTGGAGAGGAGATCACTAAACAAACTGTTATCCATTATGGACAATCTGGCACATCCTCTCCATGACCTACTGAGTAAGCCACAGAGCACCCTTTCAAACAGATTCATTCAGCTCCACCGTCACAAGGACTGTTACAGAAAATCTTTCCTACCAAATACAATAAGCATATTCATCAGTTCATCTCTGTGTGACCGGAGAGCACACAGGTACAGAGGAGATGTCAGGGGTAAGTTTTTTTTTTTACACAGAGAGTGGTGAGTGCGTGGAATGAGCTGTCGACGGAAATGATGGGGTCTTTTAAAAGACTCCTGGATGGATACATGGAGCTTAGAAAAATAGAGGGCTATGAGTTAGTCTGGGTAATTTCTAAGGTAAGGACGTGTTTGTCACAGCTTTGTGGGCCGAAGGGCCTGTATTGTGCAGTAGGTTGTCTATGTTTCTACGTTTCTATCATCATACGATAGTCTGTTTTATTATTTCGCACATTATTATGGCACAGTATTGCACATTGGTAAATTTTTATTGTGTATATTATTCTGAACTTTTATTTTTAGTTAATATTATTACTTTATTTATTATTATTGCTAAGTGTGTTTTTAAATGTTGCTGCAGTAACAAAATAATTTCCCATTCAAGATCAATAAAGTACTTATTATTATTAAATAACAAACGATTAAAATAAATACTTTCAATGCAAATTAAGCAAATCTTACCTTTGTCTCACTGTTGCTGTGTGTTATGGCATTGCCATATTTTCATGTTAACTGGCAACTCTCTGCAGCATTCAACATCAGAAAGAATTTGTGAGAAGATCTGTAAGCTGCTGATAACAATCATGAGTTCAGCACTTGCATGGTCACCTCTAGTTGCTCTCTACAATTATAGAAGAAACTGACAATACTTGTTCTCCTCCCTCCAACCACACCCCCCCCCCCACATGTTGGCACTTGAACCTTACCACTATTTTTACTAAATTTAATGTATCTATTGTGTCCTGATGCCAGATTGTTGACAATTCCTTTCCTCCCATCGATATTGTTTGATCTCGAGTTCTTTCAGAAGATTGTTTGCTGATCCTGATCTCAGCATCTCCAGTCTCTTGGATCTCTATTGTGTATTCCTTCTGGATATCCACTAGGGGAGAGGTGCATGCCATTTTGTTTTCTCTCCAGGGAGACAACAGCAGAAATGATAAAGGCATTTAAGAGGCTGTAAAGCAGGTACATGAATACACATAGAATGGAAGGACATGAACCATGAACCATACATGGAGAATGGAGGGACATGGATCATCTGCATGGATCATAGACCATACATGAAGAATAGACAGACATGGACCATGGACCATACATGGAAAATAGATGGACATAGTTCATGGACCATACACAGAGAATGGAGGACATGGACCAAGTGCATGGATCATAGACCATGCTGCATACATGGAGAATGTAGGGACATGGACCATGTGCATAGATCATGGACCATACACAGAAAATGGAGGGACATGTACCATGGGCCATATTCTGAGAACGAACGGACATGGACCATGGACCATATATGGAGAATGGAAGGACATGGATAATGGACCATACACGGAGAATGGAGGGACATGGACCATGGACTATGCAAGGAGAATGGAGGTACATGGATCATGAGCATGGATCTTGGCCATGGACCATACACAGAGAATAGACCATGTACCATACACAAAGAATGGTAAGACACGAAACATAGACCGTGGACAATATGCTAATAATGGAGGGACATGGACCTTGTGTAGGTAGAAGGTAATAGATTAAATAAGCATCATTAGCTTTAATAGTTTGGCACAACATCCTGGAAATGCCTCTTTCCATGCTATAGTGTTCTAGGCTCTACGAACAGCTTAACATTTCAATGAGCTAACATGGATGGATGGAAATTAAAAATTTCCTAGCTGCAATTAAGGAATATTTCTTAAAATAAGTAGCCAAGAAAATAAAACAGAAAGGGGGGGCAAAATATTTCACAAATCATTATGAGTGATGTGCACCAACTGCTCAGTGCAGAGGTTTGATGAAAAAAAACTCCATCAGAGAACATTTGAAAAGTTCCCAGTTAAAATGAACTTTGAACATTTCTCCTTTTCTGAATCACTGAAGCAAGAGTCATGTAATTTGCTCTCTGATTGTATTCTATCTCTTTTGAGCCTTCAGGAGAAGAAACATGCAGTGAGTGCAGCAAGAGACTACAAACAATGTCTGAAATTAAATATAAAACAGCTGACACAAGCACACTGCAGCTAACCGAGTGTGACTCTCTCTGGCTAACTCCCACATTTAACTTTCTCAGTAATAAAAAAAAATGAGGTTATTTGTTTATGATAACTTGAATGAGCAGGCATTTGCTTTATGTTGAATTACCCTATCAGTTACATTGAGAATGAAAACTTGAAAGGCTAAGAATATTAAATGGATGGCACAACTCAACGTAGAATCATGGAGCACTAGAGCACAGAAACAGGCCCTTCAACCCATCTAGTCCATACCAAAATATTATTCCGTCCAGTCCCATCGACCTGCACATGGACCATACCCCTCCAATCAATGTCCTTATCCAACCTTCCCTTAAATATTAAAATAAAACTTACAACCACCACTTCCACTTGCAGCTCACACCACACTCCACTTAGACTTTTGACCTTTCAGCCTTAACCTATGGCCTCTAGTTCTATTTTCACCCAACCTCAGTTGAAAAAAGCCTGTTTGCGTTTACCATATCTATTTCCCTTATAACTTTGTATACACTGTACCTCTAACAAATCTGTCCTTATTCTCCTGTGTTCCAGGGAATAATGTCTTAACCTATTTATCCTTTCCCCATAACTCAGATCCTCACATCCCAGTAACATCCTTGTAAATCTTCACTACACTCTTTCAATCTTATTGTTATCTTTTCTGCAAGTAGGTGACCAAAACTTCACACATTACTCCAAATTAGGCCTCATTAACACATTAAACAACTTCAGCATAACATCCCAACTCCTGTACTCAATACTTTTGACTTAAGAAGGCCAATGTCCCAAAAGCTCCCTTTACAACCCTACCTAACTGTGATGCCACATTCAAGGAATTATGCATCTGTGTTCCCAAATCCCTCTATTCTACCCCACTCCTCAGTACCCTAATGTTCACTATGTAAGTCCTACCCTGGTTAGTCCTCCCAAAGTTCAACACCCTATACCTGTCTGCATTAAATTCTATCTACTATTTGCAGCCTATTTTGTTCCAGCAGGTCCAGATTGAACTGCAAGCTTTGATAGCCTTCCTTGTTGTTCATGTCATGGGTAGGAGGCTTTCCAGGTGTTGTGACTCCATCCTGAGAGTAGCTTCATCGTGGCAACGAAGGAGGATATGGACTGACGTGTCTGAATATGAATGACATTTGGAATTAAAATGGTTGTCCACCAGGAAATCCTGGTTGCTGCAGATGGAGCAATGGTGCTTGACAAAGCAGTCCCCCAGTCTATGTCGGGTCTCTCCCAATGTAGAGGAGGCTGCATCAGGAGCTCTAGATACATTAGATGACACCAGCAGACCCACAGGTGAAGAGACACTGCAACTGAAAAGACTTGGACACCGAATGGAGGTGAGGAAGGAGGTGAATGGCCAGGTATAGCATTTCATCTGCTTCCAGGGATGTGCCAGGAGGGAGATTAGTGGGGAGGGATGAACACATTGGGGAATTACAGAGGGAGAAATCCCAGCTGAAAGCAGAGACTGGGGGGGGGGGGGGGGGGGGAGGGTGTGGAAGTAGAAATATGTTTGGTGATGAGATCCAATTAAAGATGGCAGAAGTTGTGGAGAATGATGTGGAGGCTCATGGGATCATAAGTGAGGACAAGAGGAAATCAGGATGAGGCTTTCCATTCCAGAACATCAGAGATATCCTCCTTCAAGGAACAGTGTTCCTCTTCCTCCATCATTGATGCTGCCCTCACCCGCATCTCCTCCACTTCCCAGACATTCGCGCTCACCCCATCTACCCGCCGTATTTTCAGCATTAGATTTCCTCTTGTCCTCACCTGCCACCCCATGAGCGTTCACATTCAGCTCATCATTCTCCCCAGCTTCCGCATATCAGCATTATGAAAGAAGAGACGTTGGTGACATTGATGAACACACAGATGGATAAATCTCCAGGATATTGTTGCGAGCACGGCAACTGGCAAGGATTCTGTATCTTCATGAGCCACGGGTGAGATACTGGAACTCTGGAGGATGTCGTCACCTTAATTAAGAAGGGCTGCAAGGACAAGCCAGGGAACTACAGACCTCTGAGCCTAACATTGGTGGTGGGAAAGTTGCTCATGAGGATTCTGAATGACAGGGCCAGCCTGAATTTGAAAAGACAAGGACTGAATAGGGATAGTCAGCACGACTTTTGCATGGGCACTCCTGTAGCATAAATTTGACAGGAATTGTTTTTGAAGAGTCTGCCAAAAAGAGGGCAGGGTGGTAGTGTTACGTATTCGGGCAACAATAATATAGATGAGTTAGGCAAGGGGTTTTATAACGAATAACACATTTATTAAACACTGATAACAAACCCCCTTCAAATGTAAACAAACCCAAACAATGGTCCGAGCTCAGCTGCTGGCAGCTGGTCAGACAGTTCTTAATAGCTTTGCAGTCTCAAACAGTCTTTAAAGTAGTATTGAAAAAAAAACAGTTCTCCAAAGCGAATTGCCGAATGAAAACAGTTCAAAGAATGATATGCCGACAGTTCAAAAGCTCACGGTACTTTTAAAAGGAGAGACTTTTTAAAGCGATGTAAATTCTCTTCCACGTCGATGTCCTTCGATTCCCAGCGTCGAACTCCCACGTCGAATTTTATTAAATATAACTTAAAGTGACTGACCTTCCTTCCAAAATATTCTCAAATCTCCCGCTTTTTCCCGCGGAGACTATCGTGAGAATAGTAAACGAAATCCTTCCGAATGAGGATCACACAAAGTCGAAGTCAATCCATCAAAAATCGATTCTTCTCGATCTCCATTTTCCAAACTTTTCTTCACTCTCCCTTAGCAAAGAAACCGTTGGCTCTGACCTTTTAAACTTTAGGCATTATATAAAACTTCATTTTTAACTAAACTGCGTCATCACATTAAATCACACAGTGATATGAAGTCATCTTGGCAAATCCAGCCACGAACTGCCCCACCCGACAGGGTGGGTCTCCCTTTTATACCCTGTAGAAAAAACCTGTCACATGACCTCTACTGGCGGGAAAATGACATCACTCCACCATTACCTCATGTCCAGTATAACTTCAACCCCAGTCACGTGACAAGGGTACCACTGTCACGTGTCACGGGTACGTAACAGTAGACATTGTCATCATAAGGTTTTGCAAGAGTTTTGAGAGGTATTCTGGTCTGGAAGGTTAGATCATATGGGATCCAGGATCTGCCAGTTAACTGGATACAAAATAGGCATGGTTGCAAGAGATAGAGGTTGCTATTAGAGGGTTGTGTTTAGATTGGAGGACCTATGGTATGCTACAGGGATTGAGACTGGTCCATGATGTTTGTCATCCATGGGGATGAATAAAGTATCTATCTATCTATCTATATATTGTATATAGATTTGGATGAAAATGCAGGTGACATGATTAGCGAGTTTGCTGACGTCAACAAAACTGGTGTGCACTGGACAGTGAAGAAAATAGTCGAAGGCTACACCAGCATCTAGATCAAATGAAAAAATGGGAAAGGGAGTAACAGATGGGACTTAACTCAGATAAGTATGAAGTGATGCATCTTGCAAAGGTAAACAGGCAGACATTGGGCAATGAATGACTGGACCCAGGGGAGTATTATAGCATGGAGAAACCTAGGGTTACCTGCATGGTTCCTTGAATCTGGTAACGCAGGTGGACAAGTGGTGAAGAATGACTATGCTTGCCTTTGTGGGCAGGGCCTTGAATACAAGACTTGGGACAACACATCACTGCAATACAAGACATTGACGAGACTGCACCAAGAATATTGAGTACAGTTCTCTTTGCCATGAATATGATTAAGCTGGGCAGGGTGCAGAAAATGATTTGCAAAGTTATTGCCAGGACTGGAGTGCTTGAGTTATAAAAAGAGACTGAGTAGGCTGGAACTGTTTTCCCTGGACTGAAGGAGGCTAAAGGGGAGAACGTTTAGAGGCTTATAAAATCATAATGTGTATAAATAAGACAAATTGTCAGTCTTTTTCTCAGACGGGGGAACCTAAATGTAAAGGGCTTAACTTAAAAGTAAGAGGGGAAAGGTTTAAAAGGAAACCTGAGAGGAACATTTTTCACATTTCGGGTGTTGAATGTTATGTTCTGTAACTTCAAAACATTAAATTAATTCAAAGGAAGACACGGGTGTCTGAAATGTGAGTCTAACTTCAGATTTACTTTAAGCAAGGTACACATGTATCATGTGGTAGCGTGATGATGTATATAATTAACGTAATTTGATATACAACCTGTAATGAATTATATAAACAAACAAGAATGCTTAATTAACCAATAGATACACAAGATCACTGAAATACTAGTGAAAAATTAAATAAACAAAATTGGGTATATGCAATCAGCTGCCAACGGAAGTGGTGGAGACAGGTACAATTACATTGAAAAGACTTTCGGGCTGGTACATGTATAAAAAAGGTTTAGATGGATGTGGGTCAAACACAGGCAATGGGACGAGCTCAGGAAGGCACCTCAGTTATGTTGACAGGCTGCTAGCTATCATGCTGTATAATGATCCTATGAATGTATAGGAAATGGATTTATATCATAGTTCTTCATAATTTCTTCTGCAAGTGATTACAGAGCAGACATCAGTCAAATCAGTTGTTGGTGAAGCCACGCTTGGAAAGCCTTGTACAGTTTTTGGTCACTCTGGTACAGGGAAGATATGATTAAACAGGAAAAAGTGCAGAGAGGCTTTACAAGGCGGCTTCCATGACTAAAGAGTCCGAGTTATGGGGAGCAGTTAGCTAAATCCCCTGGAAGATAGGGGAATGAAGAGCAATCATATAGAAATGTTTAAAATTATGAGAGGCATAGATAAGATGGGTGATCACAGTCTTTTCCCCAGGGTAGAGGAATCTAAAACCAGGGATTATTGGTTTAAAAGGGACCTGAGAGGCAACTTTTCCATACAGTGGGTAGTGAGTATATCGAATGAACTGCTGAAATAAATGTTTAAGGCAGGTGAATATAGTACCATTTAAATGCACTCTCTTTAAGAAGTATTCCCTTCCCCCCTTGGAAGTTTTTATGTTTTATTGTTTTACAACATTGAATCAGTAGATTTAATTTGGCTTTTTTGACACTGATCAACAGAAAAAGACTTTTGCGTCAAAGTAAAAACATATCTCTACAAAGTGATTTAATTAATTACAATTATAAAACACAAAATAATTGATTACATAAGTACTCACCCCCTCCAAGTCAGTATTTAGTAGATGCACCTTTGAGAGCAATTACAGCCTTGAGTCTGTGTGGATATATCTCTATCAGTTTTGGACATCTGGGCACTGCAATTATTCCCCATTCTTCTTTACAAACCCGCTTAAGCTCTGTCAGATTGCAGGGGGGTTGTGAGTGAACAGCTCTTTTCAAATCCAGCCACAAATGCTAATTGGATCGAGGTCTGCACACTGACTTGGCCACTCCAGGACATTAACTCTGTTGTTTTCAAGCCATTCCTGTCTAGCTTTGGCTTTATGCTTGGGGTCATTCTTTTGCTGCAAAACAAATTTTCTCTGAAGTCACAGTTCTCTTGCAGACTGCATCAGGTTTTCCTCTAGGATTTCCCTGTATTTTGCTGCATTCATTTTAACCTCTACCTTCACAAGCCTTCCAGGGCCTGCTGCAGTGAAGCATCCACCCAGCGTGATGTAGCCACCACCATGCTTCACGGTAGGGATGGTGTGTTTTTCATGATGTGCAGTGTTTACCCCAAACATAGCGTTTAATCTGATGGCCAAAACGCTCAATTTTGGTTTCATCAGACATAGAACCTTCAAAGTCTCTTACATGCCTTCTAGCAAACTCCAGCCAAAATTTCATTGGAGATCTTTACCACAGTTGCTTTCTCTTTGCCACTCTCCCATAAAGCTGCAACTAGTGAAGCACCCGGGCAACAGTTGTTGTATGCACAGTCTCTCCCATCTCAGCCACTGAAGCTTGTAACTCCTCCAGAGTTTCTTACTGGCTTCCCTCACTAGTTTCCTTCTTGCATGGTCACTCCATTTTTGAAGACGGTCTATTCTAGGCAAGTTTTCAGCTATGCTGTATTCTTTCCATTTCTCAATGATTGACTTAACTGTCATCAAACAGATATTCAGTGACTTGGAAATGTTCTTGTATTCATCTCCTGACTTGTGCTTGCCAATAATATTTTCACAGAGTTGGTTGAAGTGTTCTTTTGTTTTCATGGTGTAGTTTTTGCCAGGATATTGACTCACCAGCAGCTGGACCTTCCAGATACAGGCGCATTTTACTCCAATCAATTGCGACACCTTGATTGCACACTGTGATAGCCATTTAACTAATTATGTGACCTCTAAAACCAATTGACTGCACCAGTGATGATTTGGTGTGTCATATTAAAGGGGGGGATAAATACTTATGTAATTAATTATTTTGTGGTTTATTTTGGTAATTAATTTAAATCACTTTGTAGAGATCCATTTTCACTTTGACATAGAAGAGTCTTTTACTGTTGTTCGGTGTCAAAAAAACCAAATTAAATCCACGTGATTCAATGTTGTAAAACAATAAAACATGAGAACTTCCAAGGGGAGGGAATACTTTTAATAGACACTGTGAGTATGCAGAAGGCAGAGCTCAGTGGAAATGCAGGAAATTGTGACTAGCTGGGTGAACACTATTGCTGGTGTTGACTGATTAGGCTGAATGCTCACTATCTGTGCTGTATTGCTCTATAATTCTATAAGATAGTATATCGTAATTGACAGATTATCTTTGTAGTCCTGTATTTGAGTTCATTGCACGATAGTTTAAGTAAATAAGGAAGTAATGGAAACACTTACAAACTCACTCAGGGGTCGGAAAATTGATTGTAGAAAACACATGGTAATACATGGTAATACACTATTTCTAACTATAGCTTGCTAGAAGATGGCAACTTACACCTGTATCAACTGGGTAGTGGACTCAGGGTTCAAACCAGCAGCATATTGCTTTGCTAATGCTGGATCAGCAAATTGCTAGTATTCAATGAATTCTAATAGTCTGCTCACAAACTTATGATCTGAGAAATGAATAATATGGGAGGAAAATTGAAAAAGAAATTGCCAGGGATAGGTAGAGGCTACAGGTGGGTAAATCATTCTGCAGGTACACACTAAGCTGCCAGCAATGATTTCCAGTAATGTCGAGAGGCAATCTGCACAGAAACATGGTCCTCTTTTTAAAGACCAATATCTCTCAGCTATTGTGCGGATGATTCATTAATGAAACTTTTCCCTTGTCAGTAAACACATTTCACAACAAATGGCCACACAACATTTCAGTTCCAATACAAGCTATAAATGACTACACGCCAAGAAACACAGTTTGGAGGAAGTCAATAATGCTATGCATTAAGAACATAAGAAATTAAAACTAGGAGCAGGAGTAGGCCATCTGGCCCATCGAGCCTGCTCCGCCATTCAATTAGATCACGGCTGATCTGAGCATGGACTCATCTCCACCTACCTGCCTTTTCCCCATGACCATTAATTCCCCTACTATGCAAAAATCCATCCAACTTTGTTTTAAATATACTTACTGAGGTGGCCTCATTAGGCAGAGAATTGCACAGATACAATACTCTTTGGGAAAGCAGTTCCTCCTCATCTTCATCCTAAATTTACTCCCCCAAATCTTGAGGCTATGTCCCCTAGTTCTAGTCTCACCTATCAGTGGAAACAACTTTCCTGCCTCTATCTTATCTATCCCTTTCATCATTTTTGTATGCTTCTATAAGATCTCCTCTCATTCTTCAGAACTCTAGCAACCACAGACCCATGCGACTCAATCTCTCCTCAGTCTAACCCCCTCATCTCTAGAATCCTTCCTCAAGTAAGGAGTCCAGAACTGCACATGGTACTCCGAATGCAGCCTCACCAGTACCCTGTACAGTTGCAACATAATCTCCCTGCTCTTAAATTCAATCCCTCCAGCAATGAAGGGCATCATTCCATTTGCCTTCTTGATAGCCTGCTGCACTGCAAACCAACCTTTTGCGATTCATTTACGTGGAATGTTTGAGTGTGAATCATTTGTCCTCTTTTGCACTTGCAAGAAAGATCACAGCTTTGTGATTTACCCAGTTAGGGGGCAGATCATGGACCAATGACTACAACCAGAAACACTTTAGCCTACAGGACAGGTCTATTTTAAGTGTTAATTTATGCTTCAAAGTGCAACAGTAACTGTAAAATTTAGCTTCCAGAAAGGATTTAAATATTATTGTGGGCTATGTTTACACTCAGTGTTAATAATGGACATACAAACAACTACACTATTAAAATGGAAAAAGAATATCGGGGTATTGATGGTAAACCATTGGAGGGGATACTGCAACCTCGTTGGCATATTCCTTCTTTAATATATTACCTTCATAAAATTCTTGTTTGCCTAATTCTTTAACAAAAAAATCAGCCACTAAATGACATCTGCCACACAGGAAAGTTTATCTCTATTTATCTGCACAAAGCGGCCTGGTCGAGGGAAGTGCCTGGTGTGAAAATTGCTAGTCTTTGGCTCGAGAGTCTTCGGCGAGGAGACTAGGCCAGGCACAATTGCAGAGGGTGAAGACATGACCGCTAAGCTGATTCAGTGTGCTACGTGCATGATGTGGGTGGTCAGGGACACTGATGGTGCCCTCGGCTGCTACAGCTGTGGAAAGTGTGCCCAGATTCAGCTTCTGAAGGAGCATGTTGCAGCACTGAAGAAAGAACTGGATGACCTCAGGTTTATCCGCGAAAACGAGGGTTTTCTGGACAGGACCTACAGTGAGGTCGTTACACCGAGGATACCGGAAGAGAGAAATGGGGCGACGATGAGGAAGGAAAGGATGCTTGAAGTACAGGAGTCCCCAGGGGATGTACCTCTCGTAAACAGGTTCACCTTCTTGGAAGCTGTCAGGACAGAAGATACTGCCAGTCTGAGAGGCGGACAAGTCTGCGAGCCGAAAATTGGTGCAGAAGCAGAGCCGAGGAGTCAGACATCAAGAAGAGCCGTGGTAGCGGGGGACTCCATAGTAAGAGGTACAGAAAGGGGTTTCTGCGGCAACAGGCGAGATTTAAGGATGGTGTGTTGCCTCCCTGGTGCTAGGATCCAGGACATCACGGACCGATTGCAGGGAATCCTCAAGGGTGAAGGTGAATGGCCGGAAGAGGTAGTGCATGTTGGCACAAATGACATCGAGAAGAAGAGGAAGGATATTCTGCAGCTGGACTTCAGAGAACTCGGAAGAAGGCTGAAAAGCAGGACTTCCAGGGTGGTTATCTCTGGTTTGCTTCCAGTTCCTTGTGCTGGAGAGGGCAGGAACAGGGAGATAATGGATCTGAATGTGTGGCTGAGGAACTGGTGCAGGAAGCAAGGATTTATATTCTTGGACCACTGGGATCTGTTTTGGGGTAGGGATGAATTGTACAAAAGGGACAGGTTGCACCTTAATAGGCGGGGGACCAGCATTCTGGCAGACAGGTTTGCCACTGCAACATGGATGTGTTTAAACTAAGTAGTGGGGGGGAGGGGATGAACTGGAAATGTAAGGATGAGTTAAATGGAAAGTGAAAATAAGAAAAGTTAAAAAGAACAACAGAATCAATGGAGTAGAAAGCTCAAGAAGAGATCATACAGTATGGCCAAGTGAAATAGGAATTGATATGAAAGGAGAGGGGAGTACCGAATTAAAAGTATTATATATGAATGCACGAAGTATAAGGAATAAAGTAGATGAGCTTGAGGCTCAGTTGGAAATTGGCAAGTACGATGTTGTGGGAATAACTGAGACATGGCTTCAAGCGGACAGGGCCTGGGAAATGAATATTCAAGGAAATACATCTTATCGAAAGGACAGACTGATTTGCAGAGGGGGTGGGGTGGCTCTGTTGGTGAGGAATGATATTCAGTCCCTTGCGAGGGGGGACATAGAATCAGGGGATGTAGAGTCAGTATGGATAGAACTGAGAAATTCTAAGGGTAGAAAGACCCTAATGGGAGTTATCTACAGGCCCCCAAACAGCAGTCTGGATGTAGGGTGTAAGTTGAATGAAGAGTTAAAATTGGCATGTCGCAAAGGTAATGATACAGTTGTCATGGGGGATTTCAACATGCAGGTAGACTGGGAGAATCAGAATGGTACTGGACCCCAAGAAAGGGAGTATGTGGAGTGCCTCCGAGATGGATTCTTAGAACAGCTTGTACTGGAGCCTACCAGGGAGAAGGCAATTCAAGATTTAGTGTTGTGCAATGAACTGGTTTTGATCAGGGACCTTGAGGTAAAGGAACCATTAGGAGGTAGTGACCATAATATGATATGTTTAACCTACAATTTGAGAAGGAGAAGGGAAAATTGGGTGTGTCAGTATTACAGTTGAACAAAGGGAACTATGGAGCTATGAGGGAGGAGCTGGCCAAAGTTCAATGGAACAATACCCTAGCAGGGAAGACAGTGGAACAAAAATGGCAGGTATTTTTGGGAATAATGCAGAAGGTGCAGGATCGATTCATTCCAAAGAGGAAGAAAGATCCTAAGGTGAATAAGGGGCAGCCGTGGCTGACGAGGGAGGTAAAGGGCAGTATAAAAATAAAAGAGATGAAGTATAACATAGCAAAGATGAGTGGGAAACCGGAGGACTGGGAAGCTTTTAAAGAGCAACAGAAGATAACAAAAAAGGCAATACGCCAAGAAAAAATGAGGTACGAAGGTAAACTAGCCAAGAATATAAAGGAGGATAGTAAAAGCTTCTTTAGGTATGTGAATAGCAAAAAAATAGTTAAGACCAAAATTGGGCCATTGAAGACAGAAACGGGTGAATTTATTATGGGGAACAAGGAAATGGCAGATGAATTGAACAGGTACTTTGGATCTGTCTTCACTAGGGAAGACACAAACAATCTCCCAGATGTAATAGTGGCCAAAGGAACTAGGGTAAAGGATGAACTGAAGGAAATTTATATTAGGCAAGAAACAGTGTTGGATAGACTGTTGAGTCTGAAGGCTGATAAGTCCCCGGGACCTGATGGTCTGCATCCCAGGGTACTTAAAGAGGTGACTCTAGAAATCGTGGACGCATTGGTAATCATTTTCTAATGTTCTATAGATTCAGAAACAGTTCCTGCTGATTGGAGGGTGGCTAATGTTGTCCCACTTTTCAAGAAAGGAGGGAGAGAGAAAACAGGGAATTATAGACCAGTTAGCCTGACGTCAGTGGTGGGAAAGATGCTGGAGTCAATTATAAAAGAGGAAATTACGAAATTACATTTGGATAGCAGTAGAAGGATCCGTACGAGTTAGCATGGATTTATGAAGGGAAAATCATGCTTGACTAATCTTCTGGAGTTTTTTGAGGATGTAACTATGAAAATGGACAAGGCAGAGCCAGTGGATGTAGTGTACCTGGACTTCCAGAAAGCTTTTGATAAAGTCCCACATAGGAGATTAGTGGGCAAAATTAGGGCACATGCTATTGGGGGCAGAGTACTGACATGGATTGAAAATTGGCTGGCTGGCAGGAAACAAAGAGTTGTGATTAATGGGTCCCTTTCGGAATGGCAGGCTGTGACCAGTGGGGTACCACAAGGTTCGGTGCTGGGACTGCAGCTGTTTGCAATATACATTAATGATTTAGATGAAGGGATTAAAAGTAACATCAGCAAATTTGCTGATGACACAAAGCTGGGTGGCAGTGTGAAATGTCAGGAGGATGTTATGAGAATGCAGGGTGACTTGGACAGGTTGGGTGAGTGGACAAATGTATGGCAGATGCAGTTTAATGTGGATAAATGTGAGGTTATCCACTTTGGTGGCAAGAACAGGAAGGCAGATTACTATCTAAATGGAGTCAAGTTAGGAAAAGGGGAAGTACAACGAGATCTAGGTGTTCTTGTACATCAGTCAATGAAAGCAAGCATGCAGGTACAGCAGGCAGTGAAGAAAGCTAATGGCATGCTGGCTTTTATAACAAGAGGAATTGAGTATAGGAGTAAAGAGGTCCTTCTGAAGCTGTACAGGGCCCTGGTGAGACCACACCTGGAGTATTGTGTGCAGTTTTGGTCTCCAAATTTGAGGAAGGACACTCTTGCTATTGAGGGAGTGCAGCGTAGGTTCACAAGGTTAATTCCCGGAATGGCGGGACTGTCATATGTTGAAAGATTGGAGTGACTGGACTTGTATGCACTGGAATTTAGAAGGATGAGAGGGGATCTGATTGAAACATATAAGATTATTAAGGGATTGGACACACTGGAGGCAGGAAGCATGTTCTCGCTGATGGGTGAGTCCAGAACTAGAGGCCACAGTTTAAGAATAAGGGGTAGGCCATTTAGAACAGAGATGCTGAAAAACTTTTTCACCCAGAGAGTGGTGGATATGTGGAATGCTCTGCCCCAGAAGGCAGTGGAGGCAGAGTCACTGGATGCATTCAAGAGAGAGTTAGATAGAGCTCTTATAGATAGCGAGGTCAAGGGATATGGGGAGAGGGCAGGAATGGGGTACTGATTGTGTATGATCAGCCATGATCACAGTGAATGGCAGTGCTGGCTAGAAGGGCCAAATGGCCTACTCCTGCACCTACTGACTATTGTCTATTGTCTATTGTCAAAGTATATCTAAAAGAACCCATTTTATAGTGATTACTGACCAATAAGCGTAAACGATTACAGAGTATATTTATCCAAGCACCAGAAACAATGAAGGGCCAAACCTAAGCTCTTGAACCAAATACTGCTAAAGCTGACAGCATTTATCAAACAATATAGATGCATTTCAGTTTATTTGATGGAACTTTCTTGTGCAAATAAAAGGCCTTGATGGTAATGCTACCACAAAGAGTTTGTGGAAATGTATTTTTTCCTCCAGTCACACTGGATATGCCAGTTCCTTCTGACTTTGATATAGCCTTAACAGATGAGACAAAATGGACCTCCATAGACAAGAACAGACATCAAATTCTTAAAAAGATTATGCCCTGTAGGAATCAGGCAGATAGTCAGCTTCCAATAAATGTTTGCTTATATTTTCTTTGAAGAAATGTGACAGGAGAGTTATTCAAAGGATTTTGGCTGATAGATTTCCCTGTTTAATCTTTCATGAACTGAAGGTTGAAGGTTCTGCATTATTTGAACTGACTTCAGTAGTCTGTTTTCACTGCCTTCTGCTGTAAATAATTGTTTGGTTGTTTAGTTTAATCTTTATTCATTGTTCTTTATCATAGATTATTTAGAACAGAATGTTTCTCTTCATTTCATAGGAAGTTTGAGCTTTACTTTGGGAAATTTTACATTAGATGTCAGAAATGTAACCAACACGCTTAACATAAAAACATATCAGAATAAGGAAATTAAAGTCATCTAAAAGCTTGAAAACTGCCACCAGATTTACACAGTAAAAAGTAGTCAACACACCTCTGGATGAGCTAGAGGCGCCTAGTGTTCCTCCACCCATGGAACATAGGACCCGAGCCAGACAGGCTCACAATGCCAGTTTTAGGGGATTCTTGGGGGGGGGGGGGGTAGGGTTTGGGTGTCTCTGTAGATAATGTAATTGGTGGAAACATACATAGTTCAGAGTCACTGACATTGAATGGGGTTCACTTTAAGCGGCTGGTCTGACGTGATGTAATTATGTAAAGTACTTTTACCAACTTTGCATTCAGTGTTTGGATTAAAATAAATGAGCTGTTACTGGTTTTCTTAAACGTGAAGTGCCTGAGCCATTTTTATTTGTGAAAACCTGCAATGTAACCAACACATAAAAACACAAAACGCTGGCAGAACTCAGCAGGCCAGACCTACGGGAGGAGGTAGTGACGACGTTTCAGGCTGAAACCCTTCATCAGGAGTCACTTGGCATAAAAATATATTGGCAGAAAGGAAATTAAAGTAGCTTAAGGGCTTTAAAACTGCCAGCAAATAGTAATCAAACTAAATTAGCATCAAATCTACTGCAATTAATAATTCAGAAATGAACAACTGTCTCCATCTTAAACTAGTCAATGCAGCGGCTGGAAGGGAGTCTGCAATATTGAGCTTCATTTTGAACCCTGAAAATATAATCTACTGTAAATATTTAATTCACATCAGTGCCAAGTTTCAAGTTAAATTGGTTTATCTAGTCAGATCAATGTCAAAGACTCTATGGCACAATTGAATGGTAGTGCATCAGCAAAGTTCCCTCAACAATATTTCCCAACCACTGACCTTCTTCACTTAGAAGACTACAGGTAGTATATTAATTGGATCACTACTGCTTGAAGAATCCACCAAGTCACTTCAGAAACATGTTTCATTTCATTCATAGCTGCTAAATCAAAGCCATGGTACTCCCTTAGAGTACCACACAGCCTACAGCTGTTCAAACAGGTAGTTCACTACTATTTCTATCTGTGTGTGTCAAGAAAAGGCTTGCACCATGTAACATCCTGGCATAACTGAACCATGGTAGAATCAGAATTGGAAATTGGGTTTATTACCACTGATATACTGTATATCAGGAGATTTATTGTTTGATGGCGGCAGTACAGCGCAAGACAAAAAAAATTACCGTAAGTAACAGTAACAAATAAAATAAATCAATTGTATAAAAGTGGAATAATGAGTTTCCTGTAACTGGGGCCCCCCAGTACGGCCCCCTCTACATTAATGAGAGCTGACGTGGATTGAGCTTCATCGAGTACCTTCACTCCATCCACCTCAAAAGGAGGGCTTTCCCAGTGGACACTCATTTTAATTCTACTCCCCATTCTACTCTCAGGTTGGAGGAGCAATTCCGCATATTCCATTTTGGCAGCATGAGCATCGATTTCTCTAACTTCTGGTAAATTCCTCCACCTTCCACTTCTCTCTTTTTCCATTCTCTTTTCTGGCTCCCGTCTTACCCCTTTTCTTCTCCTCAACTGTTCAACACCTCCCTCTGGTGCCCCTCCTCCTTCCCTTTCTCTCATGGTCCACTCACCTCTTATGAGATTGCTTCTTCTTTCATCCTTTACCTCTTCCTCCTATCACCTCCCAACTTCTCAGTTCATTCCCCTTCCCCACCCACCTACCTTCCCGCTCACCTGGTTTGACCTGTCACTCACCAGCATGTGATCCTTTCCCTACTCCCATCTTCTCATTCAAGATTCAAGTTTGTTTGATGTCATTTCCTGTACACAAGCGTAGAGGAGAATGAAATAGTTGTTTCTCCAGAACCGATCAGGACAAAAAAAAGCACAGTTAGATAAAGAATGCAATAATAATAAAAAAAACAAGTTAAATATAAATACATACAATACTGTAGCTGATATACATAGATTGACTGGGTGACACTAGGTACAGGTAAAGGTGACTTTGACAGGAAATTATAAAATACTGGTGGTGGGTTGCGTTAGTGGGTGGAGGTGTTGATCATCCTTAATACTTGGGGAAAGTTTAAGGGTTGGCAGTCCAGGTGTGGATGCTACATGGACTCCACCCTGATGGGAGTGAGACAATCAGTATATGTACAAGGCACGGGGAATCCATTATGATAGCACTGGCCCTTTTCCAGCCCCCTTCTGTACATATGTGGGTGGGTGGGTGGGATGGTGCTGGTGACGCACTGGGCAGGTTTGATTATCATCTGTAGAGGCTTCCTGTCTGCTACAAATCTGTAGAAGTAAACCCATGACACATCGGAGCAGAATGAGGCCATTAGGTGATCACATTTGCTGTGCAGTTCCATTGTGGCTGATTTATTATCCCTTTCAGTCCCATTCTCCTGCCTTTTCTCCATTACCTTCGATGCCCTTACTATTCAAGAACCTATCAACCTTCACTTTCAATATATACAATGACACGGCCTCCACAGTGTCTGTGTCATTAAATTCCACAGATTCACCACCCTCCAGCTGAAGAAGTCCCTCTTCATCTCTGTTCTAAAGGGAATTACCTCTATTCTGAGGCTGTGCCCTCTGGTCCTAGACTCCCCGCTGTAGGAAGAATCTCTGCATCCATTCAACTAAGCCTTTCAATATTCAATAGTTTTCAAAGAGATCCTCTTTCATTCCTCTAAGCTCCAGTGAGTAAAGGCCTGGAGACAGCAAACATTCCTCATAGCCTGACCCTTTCATTCCAGGAATTATTTGTGTAAACCTTCTCTGGACCCTCTGCAGTGCCAGCAGATCTTTTCTTCGATAATGAGCCCAATTGTGCTCACAGTACTCCAACTGTGGTCTGACTAATGCCTAATAAAGCCTCAGCAACACATCCTTGCTAGTCCTCTCAAAATAAGTTCTACCATTGCATTTACCACCAACTCAACTTGCAAATTGACCCTCAGGGAATCCTGCACAAGGACTCTCAAGTCCCCCTGTGCCTGTGATTTCTGAATTTTCTCCCCAATTGGAAAATAACCTACACCTTTATTTCTTCTACCAATGTGCATGACCATACACTTTCTAACACTATATTCCATCTGCCACTGCCTTTGCCCATTCTTTTAATCTGTCTAAGTCCTCTCCAGACTCCCTGCTTCCTCAACACTTCCTGCCCCTCAACCTATCTTTGTATCATCTGCAAACATGGCCACAAAGCCATCAGTTCATCATCCAAATCATTGACATATAACGTGAAAAGAGTCAGTCCCAACATCGACCCTTGAGGAACCCACTAGTCACCGGCAGCCAACCAGAGAAGACCCCTTTTATTCCCACTCTTTGACTCCTACCAGTTAGCCAATTGTCTATCCGCATTAGTATTTTTCCTGTAATATCATGGACTCTATCTTGTTTAGCAGCCTCTGAAGCGGCCGTGAATATATATGAGTACTGTCCACCTCTTTTCAGCTTCCTCAGAAAGCAGAGGCATTGGTGAGCTTTCTTGATTGTGGTGGATGTATCAGGGACCATTTGAGGTACTCCCAGCAGTTCCAACAGCTGTGACATCGAAGTAAAAAGAGGTGTGAGTGGTGCGAGTTCTCCTGAAGTCAATAACCATCTCTTTTGCCTTGTTGACATTGAAAAGGAGGTTATTTGCCTGGTACCAGACCTTGAACTCTTCCACCTCCTCTCTATAGGCCATCTCATCATCGTTGGTGATGACCCCCACTACTGTCGTGCCATCAGCGAACTTGACAATGTGATTGATGACATGTTTGGCTATGCAGTCATGTGTGGGCAGAGTATAGAGCAATGGGCTCAGCACACAGACCTGGGTGGCACCCATTTTGAGGAAGATGGGAAGAGAGGAGCATTTATGCATACTGACTATTTGAGGCATGTTGGTTAGGGAGTCCAACACCTAGCTGCTCATTTGTGTGTTCAGAATGAGGAGCTGGAGTTTGTGGGACAACAGTGTTGAATGCTGAACTGAAATCCAGAAATGGCAATCTGACATAAGTGTCCTTGTTTTCTCGGTGTGTCAGGGCCAGGTCATGAAAATGTTATGGCATCTGTTGTAGAGTGATTCTGTCAATAAGCATATTGGTGACGATTCAATGTGATAAGAATGGAGTCTCCAATGTGAGCCATTATCAGCCGTTCAAAGCGTTTCATGGTTATTTGCATCAGTGTCACCAGGCAGAAGTTGTTCAGCTCTGAAGTTGTAAAAGTTTATTGGTTCAGGGATGATGATGGCTGATTTGAAGCATGTGGGGACATGCCTGAAGCCTGGATGAGTGAAGTGTCCATGAAGACATCAGCGAGTTGGTGTGGACACTCCCTTATTATTTTATTTTGTTATTTTAAAATTCATTTAGAGATACAGTGTGGAATAGAACCTTCCAGTCCCTTGAGTTGCACCACCCAGAAATCCCCAGCATTCCGGACTTAACCCTAGCCTAATCACAGACCAATTTACAATCACTAATTAACCAACAGTACATCTTTGGGAGGAAACCAAAGGACCCAGAGAAAACTAACACTTTTTACAAGAGGGGATACAGAGACTCTTTACAGAGGACGCCGGAATTCGACTCCAACACCTTGAGCTTTAGTAGGGTCACACTAGCCCCTATGCTACAGTGGCGACCAACCCCCCCCCCCCCCCCCACGACAGATGCCATAGTATCTACTTAGCCTAGGATAGTGTCTGGCCCAGCATCCTTACCGGGATTAACTCTCCGCAGACTCCTTCTCATTCCTGCTGCTGTTTCAGACAACGACTGCTCACCTTGAAGGTGTGTCGCTTTTGTGGCACACGTTGTGTTGCATACCTCGAAGAGTGGATTAAAGTTGTATCGAGCATCAGGAAAGGAGGTGCCACTGGTACAGTCAATGCTGGTTAACCTTGCCTAGTCAGTAATGCCCTTGATGCCCAGCCGTATGTGTTGGGGATCATTATCAGACAGGCGGTTCTGAATTTTTTTTGTGCGTAGGTGACCTTTGCCCTATTGATGCCTAAGATGAGGTCCTCTCTGGCTGCTACGGGAGCTGATCTGACCCCAGACTTGAAAGCAGCGTCCTAGGCAGCATCTGCCTTCTTCCCCCTTCCTTTCCAGTCCTGATGAGCGTCTCAGCCCAAAACATTGACTGTTAATTCCCTCCATTTATGCCACTTGACATGTTAAATTCCTCCAGCATTTTGTGTTTATTGCTTCTGAGGTTATGTTCATGAACTTATGGAACTGTTTCTACTGACAGAAGGGGCAAAGGTGGGTTACTGATGCCCACTTTGGGCAGATGGGTCTCGTCAGCCGTGCTTGGCAGCTCATATAGGAGAAGAAATATTCTGATCTCGAAACTGCACTGCCTTGTGGCTACACCCACTCATGGGAAAGGCTTCACGAGTAAACCCCGAGGGAAAAATCCAGAGCTAAGGCAGCCCTACATTGAGTTCATCGCTGACTGGCAACTCCTGCGATTCCTGGTGCCAAACCATTTCGGACTCTGCTGATCCTTTGGATTTATCAGCTGCTTCGAGAGGAGGAACCTGCTACATGGCAACAGTTTGCTGTGCATTATGTCCTTCCCTGGCTCGCGCATTTCAGAGACAGCTAGGACACAACACCCATGCTGGCCCTGATCAATGGAGGGCCTGATCATTCAGAAATCTGATATTAGAGGGTAGAAGCTGATCTTAATATGTTGACAGTATATCTTCAAGCTCTTGTACCTCCTTCCTGACGGCTGTAAAGGGAAGAGGGCATGTTCTGGATAGTCAGGATCCTTAACGATCCTGGTGGGTTACCAGCAACACACCTTAATTTGGTGAGACCGAATTTGGAGTATTGTGTGCAGCTTTGGTCACCTAATTACAGGAAGGATATTAATAAGGTTGAAAGAGTGCAGGGAAGGTTTACAAGGATGTTGCCAGGACTTGAGAAACTGAGTTACAGAGAAAGTTTGAATGGGTTAGGACTTTATTCCCTGGAGCGTAAGAGAATGAGGGGTGATTTGATAGATGTGTATAAAATTATGATGGGTATAGATAGAGTGAATGCAAGCAGGCTTTTTCCACTGAGGCTAGGGGAGAAAAAGAACAGAGGTCATGGGTTAAGGGTGAAGGGGGAAAAGTTTAAAGGGAACATTGGGGGGGGGCTTTTTCACACAGAGAGTGGTGGGAGTATGGAATGAGCTGCCAGATGAAGTGGTGAATGCGGGCCCACTTTTAACATTTAAGAAAAACTTGGACAGGTACATGGATGAGAGGGGTATGGAGGGATATGGCCCAGGTGCAGGTCAGTGGGACTAGGCAGAAAAATAGTTTGGCACAGCCAAGAAGGGTCAAAAGGCCTGTTTCTGTGCTGTAATGTTCTATGGTTCTGTGATGGATACCGCCTTGTGGTACCAGTGCTGCTATATCATGGTAGAAATGAAAATCTCAGTGCTATAACACACAAGAAAGAGGTGTAGTAATGTTCTACAATGACATGACTGAAACATGACACTGGTGGAACAAGTGGTTCAAGGTGTTTCACTGGTGTCATCATTTATATCAATGACTTAGACTCTGTGTTCAATATCGTAATGTCTAAGTCTGCAGATACTGCACACACAAAATGCTGGAGGAGCTCAGCATCTATGGAAAAGGGTACAGTTGATGTTTTGGGCCAGAACTCTTCAGCAGGACTGGAAGATTTAAATTTCTTCAGGTTAGGCATCCCTGGCAGAGAGTTTGTGGTGTAGTATTATCCAGTCTCAAACAAAAGAACATCTGCAGATGCTGGAAATCCAAGCAACATGCATGAAATGGAGAAAATCTGCAGATGCTGAAGGGTTTTGGCCCAAAATGTCAACAGTATTCTTTCCATAGATGCTGCCTGGCCTGCTGAGTTCCTCCAGCACTTTGTGTGTATTGTTCGGATTTCCATCATCTGCAGTTGTTCTCTTATTTGTGATTGGATAACTTCAAATTAGGCAGCTTCGTCATTATTGAAGAGGAATGTAACAAATTTCAGGAAACTTTTATAAACTTAGAGAAACTTACAAAGAATCAGCAGAAGAAGTTCAAAATAAATAAACACAAGCTAGTGTATGTTAGTAGAAAGCTATTATTTACAATGTGTGCTGTAGGAGTTGTAGGGGAGCAGGGAGATTATTGAGCACGGCACTTTACAGTAATAGCAACCTGGGTTCAATTCCCGCCGCTGCCAGCAGGGGGCTTGTATGTTCTGCTCATGACCATCTGGGTTTCCTCCAAGTGCTCCGGCTTCCTCCCACAGTCCAAAGTCGTATCGGCTAGCAGGCTAATTGGTCATTGTAAATTATCCCATGATTAGGCTAGGGTTAAATCAGGGGATTGCTGTGCAGTGTCACACAAAAGGCCGGAGGGGACTACTTCGTGTTGTATCTCAATAAATAAATATTAAAACAAGTGGTATTGTTGGTGAACAAAAACATAAATGAAGCAAGGCAAATTTTAAGGTTTATTTCTGGATCACTTCCAATTTTGCTGAATGAAACAGAAATGTAAGTAGCGACAAGCAGGCAAAGGGACACTACACGATATGACAGATAAGTGGGTAACAACAGTGCAGTTGAAAGATACTGTGGAAAATAAAATGTTATTTACTTCAGGGAAAATAAACAGAAAACTGAGTACCATATTTTTAAATGGTGAGAGATGGGAATTGTTGCTATTCTTGGGAACCTGGTGGTTCCTGTGCACAAGGCACTGAAAGCTAACATGAAAGAGAACCAGGGAGACAATTGCTCCCTTTGGAAATCACCGAAGCAACATCCTGCAGTGTTTGAGGAATGTGCAGAGGCTTTGGCAAAAGGAGCCTGAGCAGAAGGAAGTGTCAGGTAAGGTTTGGTAAATCCTTTTTAACTTTACTATTTAGAATGAGTGTAGAGCTCTAGTATACTCCTCCTGCACAATGTGGGAGATCAGAGAGACTCTTATTGTCCCTGCAGCCAACAGCTGTGGAAATGTGTGCAGGTGCAGCTGCTAACTGACTGCTTTGAGGAACTGGAACTGGACTTGAATACACAGGATCATTTGTGAAGTTACGGACATCATAGTCAAGAGCTTTAGTGAGGTTGTCTTGCCTAAGGTGCAGGCTTCAGATAATTGAGTGACCACTGGGAAGAGACCTATAACACTGGGTTCCCCGTGGCCGTTCTGTTCAGTAACGAGTGTGGGTAATTGCATTCTGCTTGAGGGTAATGACCTGCACTGTGCAAGAGCATTTGGAAACTAGTGAATCTCATGATGACTACAAGAAAGCATAGAAATGCATTTACAGAGATGTTAGGAGGGCAAAAAAAAATGATATGAGAAGGATCTAGCAGGCAGTGGGAAGCGAAATCCAGAGAGATAGCCATTCTAAGAGTAAAAGACATTTAGAGAGTGAAAAGGTCTCCTTAGAGATCAGCATGGCTATCTGTCTGTGGAACCAATGGAAATGGGAAAGATTTTTATTGAACATTTCTCCTCATTTTTTACTGTGTCAATAGAAGATCAGAAAATGGGAGAAATGAGTGCTGTCGTCATAGACCACATACAAAGTAGCAGGGAAGAGCTATTGCAGGGTTTAAAGTACATTAATGTGGTTAAATCCCCAGGGCATGACCTGGTGCATTTTCAGACCCTGAGCAAAGCTGGAAAAATTGATGAGGCACTCATGGAAATTTTTGCTTCATCTCTGACCTCAGGTGAAGTTCCAAAGGACTGGGGAGTGACTAATGCGATGCAATTGCTTCTAAGAGGATTCTGAGGGACAGGATTGCCCAGCAGTTGAAAAGACAAGGTTTGATTCAGGATAGTCATCACAGCTTTATCTGAGTGAAGTCATGTCTGAGAAGTCTTTTGTTTCTTGGAGTTCTTTGAGAAAGTAACCAAGAAAATAGATCAGGCTAGGGTAGTGGATGTTGACTATATGGACTTTAGCAAGGCCTTTGACTAGGTCCTTTATGGCTCGCTACTCTGGAAGATTAGATTGCATGGGATCCTGGAGGAGAGAGCGGACAGGATTCAGAATTGGCTCAGTGGTACAGAGCAGAGGATGGTGATCAAGTTCTGTTTCTTGGACTGGAGGCCTGTGTCAAGTGATGTACTACAGGGGACCGTACCAAGACTTTTTTTACTTGTAATTCATGTGAATGTTTTCAATGAGGCTGTACAAGGCATGGTTAATAAGATTGCAGGTGATACTAAAATAGGTGATTTTGCAGATGGGGAAGAAGCTTGTGAAAAATTACAGGGGGATCTTGATCAACCCAGTTTGTGGGCCTAGGATGTGTGAGTTTTAATCCAGGTAAGTGTGAGGTAATACATTTTGGGAGATCAAACCAGGATGAAACTAAACCAGTAGATCATGGGGTCCTAGTGTTATGGACAGAGGAACTTGAGAGAGCAAAGGAATAGTTCATTCAAAGTGGTATCATTGGTGTATTGGGTGGTGATAAAGACATTTGGTACTCTGGCCATTAATCAGTGTAGGAGATGGGAAGTTATTAGCTAAGACATTGGTAAGATAGCACTTGGTGTGCTGTTTACAGGCTTGGTCATCCTGTTACAGGAAAGCAGTCATTAAACTAGAAAGAGTGCAGAAAAGGTTTACACACAAAATGCTGGAGGAACTCAGCAGATCAGTTTGCATCTACGGAAATGAATAGATAGGCCGAAACCCTTCTTCAGGACTGAGAAGGGAAGGGGAATATGCCAGAGTAAAAGGGTTGGGGGAGAAGGAGGAGACTAGCTGAAAGGTGATAGGTGAGCTTTTATGAGGAAGCAGATTCACAGGTTTGGAAAGTGAGACAGAAGACACTAATTGTGAATAGGCACATTAATCATTTATTTACAAACAATAAAACAATGTACTACATTGGTTTCCTAATTTAATGGAAGATTTTAATGCATTAAATGTCCTGAAGAAGAGACTCAGCCTGAAATATTGACTGTTCATTTATCTCTATAGATTCTGCCTGACCTGCTGAGTTTTCCCAGCATTTTGTGTGGGTTGCTCAAGATTTCCAGCATCTGCAGATTCTTTTGTGTCTCCCTTAGTGCATTAAAAGCTGTTTAGAAAAGGTTTATTGGTAATAACTGGAATAGGTCAGTTGGCTTTGGAGAAAAAGTTGAACTGTTTATGCTTACATCTGTTGGAGTTTAGAAGGATAACTGCTGACAGAATTGAAATTTATAGAATTGTAGAGGAAGATGTGTGGAGGGCATTACCTCTAGTGGAGGTATCTAGAATCAGGAGTCATTGTTCAAAGTAAGAGGATATCACTGAAGGCAGAGAGAAGGCTTATCTTTTTTTGTCTCAGATGACCGTAAACTTTTGCAGTTCTCTTTCACAAAGGGTGGTGGAAACAAGGTTTAAATATATTTAAGTCAGTGGTACATAGATTCTGATAAGCAAAATGGTGAAAAGTTAAACAGAAATATGGAAATGAGGTTAAAGTGAGGCAGCTCTGATCATATTGAACGTTGGAGCAGACTTGAGGTTTACTCTTGCTCCTAATTTGAATGTCCTGAAGACTGATTTTGGGGCTGTGGTGAACTACATATACCTGTCTAGACACGCCCCCTGCTGACTGCTCCTGTGGCTCCTCCCACAGATCCTTGTAAAAAGGCGATTGAGGACTGAGCCCGGCCTCTCTGTCTCCAGGATGTAGTATGGTGGTCAACCACTGCTTGTTCCTTCTTCCAGACAATGAAAGCCGATAGCTCGCCTTCGTGTCTCAGAGAGAGTTATTGATGGTGCATCAGGGGCTACACATTTTTGTAATAGACCTGAATCAAGAACCTATACTCTAAACTTAAACAAATACACATCTCCCAGAATGCCTCCACAAAATTTAATCATCTTAATCACTGGAGTATTTTGTTTCAGTTTTCAGTAGCATCTGTTCAGTTGTATTTCAAAATTATTTGATGTGGTAGAAAAATTTACGAACTTAACTGAGCTAAACTTTACTTGATGTGTTGTTTTTTTTAGCTAAGTGTGAGAGAGAGTCCCAAAACAGAAATTGGTTTCAAGCATAAATGATTACACATCTGTTGTGTCATTTTTTTCCCATTTAAATTATAAAATATTGACTTTTCCCAATGGAATAAAATTGTGGCTCTGTTCACAGCCATATTTCAATTTGTGCTTTGAAAATTAATCAAATACAAACTGAGTGATGGATTTCAAATGGGATTCCATTAAACTTTCAAATGAAACTATTCATGTTTCTCCTCAAAAGCATGTCAAGCTCAGAGAAAGATAATGAAGAAGACAAAGGATTCAATTTTCAACTTACTGCCCATGAGTAAAACTGCTGTCCATTGTAAAATCTGAATCAGTTTAGTTTCTTGTAAATTTCAGCTCTACCACAATTACTTTGACATTTTTTTCTTCACCTGTTAAACCCAGAAAAGTTGGAGGTCTGTAGCGTGTCTCCAAAACACTCAAGCTCTGGTAGATATAATCCTCATAACAGGAAGATGGCTATTCTGCCAGTTGAACCTATGCAAAACCAATTTATTCACTCCCATTCCCCAGCTCTGTCCTTAACATTTTTTGCTACCTTGTATCCATCCAATTCTCATTTCAAATGCTTCCACAACCATTCACACAATGAATCTGAGATCACGAACACTTGCTTTCCCTCTTATTATTAGTTTCTCTATTTTCTCTTCCTCCTTGACAATTTTTAAATACAGCTACCCATCTCCTCTGCTCTAAGGATATAATTTGCATAGCTCCTGGCTATGAATGAAGCCATTCATGTCAAAACCATTCATATAAGTCTCCACTCTACCCAGGACATTTGCATCCTGGTCTCAGATTTGCAGCCACTTGTCATAAACAGGAACCAGTCTTCAGTTCTTAATGTAACAGGCAAGCAATAATCAGCTTGAAGTTAAACGGACAGCTTTGCACACAAGCACTGTCTGTAGAACAGATTTACTGGCCCACAACACCTAAGCTTATTGCTCAAGAGGTGCAATGTTAGACAATGGGTAACTCAATTTGGCTTGTTTTGAACCTGACAACATTAGCTAAGTTGTTAAGTTCAAGGAAGCTTGCAAAGCAGATCGATGTTATCACTTAGCATATTAAATAGTTGATATGTTAATAGTTGGAAGGATTGTATACTCACGAGAGTCAGCTTGGCAGCATATATTGTGGTTACCTGGGATCTCTGTCTCCAGAATTTTAAACACCACCTGTTTGAAAGGTTATCTGAAAAAATTGTCACATGTATATGAAGTCGCCCAAGTGGCAAAGAAACAGTATAAATGTTACTTTTTAGGAATGGTCTAGGAACATCATGAAGAATGACAGAAAGGTAGGGTGAATTAGAATCCCTTCTGCTGTCTTATAATTCTGTGAGGAATTTGTTGACATATGTTTTTTTAGCTTATAGGAATTGTGTCTGTTTTTTGGAAATCTTTGTCTTTTAGAAATGGTTTGTAATTTGGAAGTCTTTGAGAAGATTGAAATCCTCTGTGAGTTTTAAATGTGTTTAAGAACGTTATTTGAATATAAGCATGTATCACTGAAAATAAATGTATTTAAACTACTTTGTTAGCTGGAAGTATTGATAGAGAGGGGAGACCCACCACTCATTGGCAGCTAAACACACCATTGAGGATTAACCGGGAAGTGAACTAGACTTTGAAGGTAGTGTAGTTACAGTATAACCTCCCTTTAGTGAGAATACCCATGGTTGTTCATATTGGATAGGGCTTAAGATCTTTGCTTGAGTTTAGAATTTAACAGTCAGCAAACCCAAAACCATCACAACATTCTCTACATTATATCTTATCTGCCACCTTCTTCGGAAGTTATTTGACTGCTCTATAATACTTTGCAGGCTCTGTAAACTTCTCACAGCTCTCTCTCCTTCCCAGACTATATTATCAGAAAATTTTATATGCTATATTTTGTATTTTCATTTTAGCTACCTATCTTGTAAACCCTCTCAAGATCTGTCATTCCTCTAAACCTGGGCAGTATTGGTCTCTTCTGCTCAATCATTCCTCCTAGATGATTGTGCAGTGAACATTCCTTGAGCTGCCTGCAAGATAAATTCATTGTTTGTTAATCAAGGAAATTAAATAGTCTGCTATTCTCCAAATTGTTTTACCAAGCCCTTAACCTGTAGGAAGTCTTCCCTGTTTTGATACATCATCACTTTTGCAATCAATGCCTGAACTCTGTGTGCCATTGAATGATTTGTGTAATTGGGATTTGGAGAGCACAATTTAAAAATCTGGCATCCAAGAAGAAGGAAGAGAGAGCTGCTGTGGAGAATCGACAGTTAAAGAATTGCGCTGGTTTTCATGTTCCGATCTGTGTTTTCATATTGTGGATTTGGATTTTTGGACTGCTCCCTTGCATTTGGTTGCCCTAGATCTGTGAATACTGTAAGTTTATAACAAATAGGACTGCCTATGTCTGCCTTGTTCCTTCTCATCGCAACCAATGCATGGCAGTGAGGGTGGACTTGTTTTTACATTGCTTCCTCAACACCCCTACACAAGAGCCAACAAGGGAGATGTAACGGTGTCACTACCTCAGAGGACCTGTCCTAGAAACATCATATAAAGGTGCGACAGTGCCTCTACTTCCTGAGGAGTCTGCGAAGATTCGGCATGTCATCAAAAAGCTTGGTGAACATCTGTAGATGTGTGGTGGGTAGTGTACTGACTGGCTGTATTATGGCCTGGCATGGGAACGCCAACGCCTCCGAGTGGAAAATCCTACAAAAGTAGTGGATTTGGCCCAGTACATCACAGGTAAAGCCCTTCAAACCATTGAGCACATTCTACGTGAAACATTACTATAGAAAAGCAGCATCCATCATCAAAGATCCTCGCCTTCCAGGCCTTGCTCTTTTCTCACTGCTGCCATTAGGTAGAATATACAAGAGCCTCAGGACTCACACCACCAGCTTCAGGAACAGTTACAGCCCCTCAACCATCAGGCTCTTGAACAAATGGGGATAACTATACTCATTCTATTTTTGATGTTCCCACAGTTAATGGTCTCATTTTAAGGACTCTTTATCTTGTTATTTCATGCTCTTATTATTTATTGCTATTTACTTATATTTGCATTTGCACAGTTTGTCGTTAATTGATCCTGTTTACATTTACTGTTCTATAGATTTGCTAAGTATGTCTGAAGGAAAAAGCATCTCAGTGTTTATGTGGTGACATGCATTAATCTGTTAATAAATTTTACTTTGAACTTTGTGAACTTTAAACATAGAATGAGAAATAATTGTGGTGTTGATGGAGGATGGTGGAGGATTACATAACAGGACTATTATAGAGAGAAAAAAAACTGGGGTGTGAAGGGAATAGTCAGAAGACGACCCAGAAACAAATTAGATGCATTGGCCTGATTGCTAAATGAAATGCCAGCATGTTTGAGAAATTCCATTGCACTAGTCTTGAATTGGAAATAAGTGGCTGCAAACTTCTCAAGTGGCTAAGAGCAGAGGTGGATGCAACTAAAATCAAGTGAAAACTTAAAATAGGCTTTAAAAAAGGAAATATCCTTTCAGGAAAAAAAGGTGGGTAGAACTGAAAAAGCTGTGTAAGGCCTCCACCTACTGCCAACAAACCTGCAATTGGAATGTGATAGTCTAGCCCTGACAATCATATTTCACATCACTGAATATACAAGCTGAGAAATTCCTCAGCAGCTGCAAAGCAGCATTAACTGCTCTTTGTGTGCTGGCTGATGCACATTTCGGTTATGACAACACAGATGGAAATGTATTGAAGTTCAAGACCCAGAGCCTCATGACCCAGTGAATCTTTGCTGACACAGTGTCCAAAGTAAATGACTTATAATTCAAGATTGTTTCCGTTGGACAGTGAGAAGTACATGGGAAAAGTGGGGTAATGCCAGAGCAGCAGCCAGATTATAGGGTTGCTGTAGGGAACCAAAGGAGTGGAGATGTAAATTGTGGATCACAGGGGGAGGTGTGGTCAGGGTGAAAGTTCAGAATGGGTGAGAACATCCTGTGATTACTATTTAGAAGTGGTTTTGTGCATAGATGGGAATGGACATGTTGGTTGAGAGAAGGGGGAGTGGGTTGGTATGGTGATCTGTGGATGGGGGCAATTAGGTAGATCTGAGGTCTTAAAGTTGATAGGTGGGGTTTAGCAGTTAGAGTCAGCACTGAAGAGAATGAGAGCACTCAAAGTAGAGCCACTAAGTAAGTAACTTATAGGGGATTTAGTCTGGCTTCTAGCTAGGCGGTACCTGCTTTGGAAAGTCCTCTTTAAATAGATGGTGCCTTCTTAGATCAGGTAGAATTCTGCTTGTGAATAAATTGGCTGTGGTTGGTTCAGGTCACTCTCATGCAAATAAAAAACTAGAATTCAAGTTTCTATGTGTGTTGCACTTCACTGGATAACATGGAATATATTGGGATCCAATTCATTCAGTCAGCTGACACACAGGGATACCTGGGGTGAACTCACAGGTGTGATTGATGTGCTAGTTCCCTGATCTTTCATCAATCACACTTTAATTTTCACAGTAACTGGATCAAGAAATGTATAATCCAGGACATGATTTGATTTCTAAGCAATTGATTCAAGTCCAGCCAATAGAAGAGAAACATTAAAAATATATTCGATTCCTTCACCGTACCATAATGATTATTTCCATTAAGACTCCATATTATTCCCTCTGTCACAGTTATAATTTGTTATCCAGTTTACTTATTTTAATATTTTTCATGCTCTTTTGGTCATAGCATCACCTGTCTTGCAAATTTCCAAATATTGTTCCATTGATCTGATGCTACCTTAATTTTCTGCCTTTAGCCCCTCGATAATAAGTAGCTCACACAATCCTCCTCAATTCTTTCTGTAAGTGTGGTGAACTACATATACCTGTCTGGACTGTTCCTGTGGCTCCTCCCACAGACCCCGGCTGACTGCTTCTGTGGCTCCTCCCACAGACCCCTGTATAAAGGCGATTGAGGCCTGAGCCTGGCCTCATTCTCCAGGATGTAGTGTTGTTCATTCTTCCAGTCAATAAAAGCCGATATCTCGTTTCTTACGTCTCAGAGTGAGTTATTGATGGTGCATCAGTAAGACTGCATTCCAGCACAACTGTTTCTGGCATGGGCCAGGTAGTTACGGGTTGGTTGAGTCAGGGGAGGCCAGCAGCCTCATTTTTAGTTTTAGGATTGCAACTTAGAACATCATCTGTAAAAGTCTTCAGTTCATTACGTTGAGAAGTTAATTTAATGTTGTTATTAACTTTTTATTTAATCTCTGAGAGGTTAGTTTTTTAAATCCATCTAAACCTTATTCCCTCCCATTATGACCCTATATTGCTCCTCTCCCTCTGCTCAGCAGTTAACCATGAATATATTTCCTCCTCTTGTTATGACTGTGACTAAGTCATTGGAAAAACTGAAAAAGCTGGTAGATATGAAAGATTTATTTATCGTGACAAGCAGACATTACCTTGGAAACCCACGGTCAAGTCTTGTAGAGACTCTCAAGATCTTATGTTCTTAAAGACAATGATAAAATTGATTTGATGATAACAATTATTTAATACAATTTCAAAAACTGCAATGACCTCATTTATTTCAATATATTGTGTTTGATATTTGGTTCCTTTGAAGAATATATTTACAGCGGGGGCGCATTATAACTGAGAAGTTGCCTCTGAAGGTTCAAACACCTTTGATGGAACAAGCTAATTCACACAGATGGTCTAAAGGCTTCTGAGGACAGAGAACCAGACATCCAAGATTAGTGTTGTGCGGGAGTTATCCCTTCCTCATAAATCCTAAAAAGTTTCTGACAATTTTCTTACACTCCTGCCCTCTTTCTATTTCCTAACCAATCCTCAGTCAGGCTGAACATCCTTGTTTCCTATTCTCCTCATCCATCTCCATTCCAACCTGTCCTCTCTAAGCCATCATCAATGACTTCCTTGTTAACTCTTCTTCAGCACTTCAATTCCAAGAGAGCTGCTTACACATCAGTTTTTCAGTGCAACTGCATTATAAAAAAATAACATATCTGACAAAATCTGAGGTGTTAAAGACCATTTAAGGTCAGAGAGATCCTGGAAGAGTGGTGCTAAGAATGGATTTCTTCTGCTGTCAGTTTAGAGAGATTGTATTATCTATATTCGATCTGTACAAGAGCCATGCACCTGCAGGCTATAGCATTCCATCATAATAACAGTGTATAAATAAAACTCTTGGCCAGATCTTTCTGTTAAAATAATGGTGAGGTTCATGGTGTTTAATATAATTTATGCATAAATGGTATAGCAGAAGGAGATGCACAATTAAATGCCAATATTCAAGAAAATTTGCATTAGATTCTGGAAAGTGGCACTTCCTCCATATGTCTCACCACTGAAACGCACTCACCAAATTCACAATGCTCCACTTGGATGTATGGCATGATTTCAATTCATCACAGAAAGTCATTTTTATATTTCAGTAAGTGGCTCTTGTAACAGCTAACTCCGGCCTCCACTTTCCTAATATCTTGGTTAACTATTACATAAAAGTTAGATCAGAAAATGTAATGTTGAAATTGCCTCTACACCCACTGCAGAAATATTCCTTACTCACAGCTTTGGAAGCATACTTGTATTTATAAAGGCAAGATAAATGGTAGTGTGGTAAAGGACCAAAAAAATGGATTTTCCATATACAAAATTTAGTAAAACACAAGGCCAATTTACTGCCGGTCTTGCCTTACAGGACCAAAGACCTTTGCTTTGTCTTTGCTACTGCAGAATGTACAAAGGAAATCAAAGAACTCTGACATAAAAAGAGAGAAAATACTGAAAACACTCAGAAGGCTGAGCATCATCTGTAGAGGAAGAAGCAGAGTTAATGTTTCAAGTTGAAGACCTGTATCAGAAAGATTGGTCTGAATATAGGGATGGGGAAAGTCAAGGATCAGTAGTGGGGTCAGACTGGAAGATCTGTAGGGGTAGCCGAAGATTGGAATGGTGAGGGGATTAGTGGAGGATTGACTACCCAGGAATCTGTACAGAGGTCAAGGGAAAACTTAAATGGGGATGAAATGGGCTAACTAGATGGAAGTCAGATGGTTGGTTGTCAGAGAGTAAAGTTGAAGAGTTGTAGTTGATATCAGATTGGACCAGTGTTATTGGCAAATTATCAATTGAAAGTAACATGTACAAACAAGCTGGAAGAACTCAGAAGGTCGGGCAGCATCCGTGAAAATGAGGTCAACGTTTCGTGCTGAGACCCTTCATTAGCACTGATGAGGGAGGGGGCAGGGGCCCTATAAAGAAGGTGGGGGGAGGGTGGGAAGGAAAGGGCTGGTGGGTGTCAGGTTAAAACCAATCAGAGGAAAGATCAAGGGGTGGGGGAGGGGAAGCAGGGAGGGGATTGGCAGGAAAGATGAAGAAAGAATGTAAGGTGAAAGCATTGTGTAGTAAAAGAAGGCAGAATCATGAGAGGGGTGATAAGCAGCTGGAGGAGGAGGCAGAGTGAAACCGGGATGGGGGAAGGGAGAGGGAGGGAATTACCGGAAGTTGGAGAATTCAATGTTCATGCCAAGGGGCTGGAGACTACCCAGATGGTATATGAGGTGTTGCTCCTCCAACCTGAGTTTGGCCTCATCATGGCAGTAGAAAGTTGTTGGCAAATTAATAGTTGGAGAAGAAGGATTAGTCAATCGATTGTTGGAGATGTTTGAAAACAGATCACTCTGGATAAGATTCTTACTGGTTGTATGAAGCCCAGTGGCAAAACAGACTTGGACTTCTGAATTATCAATGTGTCCTGTTTGACTAAAGAAATGCAGAGAAGTCCATACTGCTCCATCAGTTCCCTTGAGAACATCATGATGATGGCCAGTGAGATACGGCCTGTAACATGTTTTGTATCCAACAAACACTGGTCTTGGCTGTGACTTCTTTTGATATTGGAACATAAAATACAGGTTATGGATACAAAACAGTGAGCCTGTGGAAAGGGCTTCCTCTCTTTCTTTGAACAGTATGGTGAAATAACATCCAGGTAGTAATCATCCTTATAAGCTTCACACTTTTCTCATATTTTGTGGACAGATTATTTTAAAAAGGTAAAGCAAGTGCAAGTTAATATTTATATTAAAATAAGAATATGGCATGAAGTTAAAAAATTAATGACTTTCAACTGCTGCATTATTTAAGTTCAACAGTTTAAATAATGGTCTTCATAGTACGTAAGACTATCATGCATTGGATGCATCACTGCTTAGTATGGCAATGCTCTACCCAAGACCTTATTAGACACAGTTCAGCATTACAGAAACTAGTCTCCCCTCATGAACTCCATCAACACTTCTTGTTGCCTCGGTAAAGCAGAGAACATAATCAACGGCACCACCAACTTTGCTTGGACTTCCTTCTCTTCCCCTTCCCACTGGGCAGAAGTTACCAAAGCTTGTAAGAATATACTACCAGCATTAAGGACAGTTTCCATCCCACTGTTAGAAGACAATTTAACAGACTTATAATACAATAAGATGGACTTTTGACCTCTTAATCTACAATACTTTGTTATGATGTTGCACCTTATTGTCTGTCTGCACTGCACTTTTTCTTTAACTGTAAATCATTATACTGCATTTTGCAATGCTTTCCAGCAATGTACTGATGTGATGAAATGATCGATATGGATGGCATGCAAAACTACTTTGTCACTGGACCTTGGTATGTGACCATAATAACCTAATTTACCATTTTACCAATTCATGAAGGGCAGGGGCAACAGTAAATGGGAATATCTCCACTTGTAGGTTCCTCTCCACATCAGATTTCATCCTGATTTGAAAAAATAGACATCACTGTCCCGTGTCATCATCACTGAGTCCAAGTCCTGGAACCCCTGTGCAGTAGCATTATGGGTATTAAAAGTTCAAAGTTCAAAGTAAATTGATTGTCAAAATGCGTATGTGTCACCATATATTACCCTGAGATTAATTTTCTTGTGGGCAGTCACAGTAAACACCAAGAAACACAATAAAGTCAATGAAAATCCACACAAAATGGACAAACAACCAATGTGCAAAAGACAACAAATGCAAAAAGGAAAGAAACATAAAAAAATAAATTGATAGATAAATAAATAAGCAAGCAAGCAAATAAATAAACAAACAAACAAACAAACAAATAAATAAACAATAAATATCAAGAAAATGAGATGAAGAGTCCATGAAAGTGAGTCCATAGGTTGTGTGAACAGAACAGTGTTGGGATGATTGAAGTTATCCCCTCTGGTTCAAGAGCCTAATGCTTGAGGGGTGGTGTTTCTGACCTGGGTCCTGAGCCTCCTAGACCTCCCTCCTGATGGCAGCAGCAAAAAAAGAGCAGGGACTAGATGATGGGGTCCTTGATGTATGCTGCTCTCCTGTGACAGCAGGCCTTGTAGATGTGCTCAATATCATAAGTATTAGGAAAAGAAGCAAGTTGTTTGTCCTTGGAGGATACTGTTGCATTCAATAAGAACATAGCCAGTTTTACTTACAGAATCCTATCTATCTTGATTTTCTTAATATCCAGAAATCTGAATGATGGAGCCTTCACAGCCCATTGGATAAAAGCATACCAAAATTTACCACTGTTTGAGTAAAGAAATTCCTTCTGATTTCAAGACTAAATGGTCTTTATATTATTCTTAGACTGTGATCTCCACTCTCTCTTGACCAGGGAGAAGATCCTCCCTGCAACCAACCTGCCGAACCCCATAAGAATTTTGTAAGATTCGGTGACATTGTTTCTCATTCCACTAAACTCTAGACAGTACAGGCCTATTCAATTCAATCTATCTTCATGCAGCAAACCCACTCATTCCTGCAATCAGTGCAGTGAATTTTTGCTGATCCCCCTCTTTGATATGCATATCCTTTTTAAGTTTAACTGTGCACAATACTCCAGATGCAAACTTCCAGGTCTTGATAGAATTGCAGTAGGACAGATTTACTCCTGTACTCAAATGCTCTCACAATGAAAGGAAACAAACCACTTACCATCCTGTCTGCTAGCTGCATTTTCATGCCAGCCTTCTGCAACTTGTACACAAGGATCCCCAGTTCCCTTTGAACAACAATAACTCCAATATGTCACCAATTTTTTTTTAAACTGCTTTTCTGTTTTGTGCAATAAAATGGATACTGTACAATTTTCCACACAATATTTTAATTGTCACATTCACACCCATTGGCTTAGCTTGTCTATATCCCCTGAAGTCTTTTTACATCCTCCTCATTCCTGCCAAGTTTTGCATCATTAGAAAAGTTGAAAACATTATATTTGACCTCCTTGCCAACATTGTTGAGATAGACTATGAAAAGCCCACTTATCCCTGCTGTACCCCACTCATCACAACCTGCCAACAAGAGAAGGATTTGTTTATTTGCATTTTTTGTTTTCATGCTATAATTCAGGCAAATGATTCACAATACTCTCTCAAAGGCAGTTAGAGGAGGATAACAAATGCTTGCAACCCAGGAGAGGCACATTCCATAATTGAAAAGCATACAAATTTATATACGGCTGGTAGTGCTACATTTCATAACTTCAAAACATTAAACTAATTAAAAGAAAAACAAGGAGCTGAGAGATGTGTCTTAGTTCTTACTTTAAACGAGGTGTACACATGTGATAGCTTCATGATGTATGTAATTCACTTATATTTATATATAACCCATAATGAATTTAAACAAAGAATGCTTAATCAATAATATATTTACAAGATTACTCAAGTATTACTGAAATATTAAGTACACAACACTCCTCCCTGCTTAGCTATAAATTCCAACTCAATAGAGAATGCATCTCAACTATAGGACAGTATACTATATAATACAATTACTACATACACATATCCATAGCATAGTAAATTTTTAATTGTCCCATTCAGGTCTAAAGATTTAATCACCATGGAGGATTTCTTACTCATGTGGGATAGCATCTTACCTGACTAGGGAGGTCATTCTGCTCAACAGATGAGATTTGTGGCTGTGAAACAATCTTAGGTTGTGGGACCTCCTCCATGGTGGTTGTAGGATTTGACTCTGAGACTGCGGGAAATAGTTCTGACAGCTCTGGAAACCTTTCTTCATTTTTCTTTCTTATTCCAGTTTATGCATTTTGATCTAGGGAAGGTGCATTTAGTTCACAGGAATATTCTCTTATTAATCCTTCCATTGATCCATTTATGCTGTGATCTCTCCTCTTGGTTTCCTCATCCACAACATCATCTGACGAATCCTTTGTTTTCATGTTTCCATTGATTCCTTTCTTTTTGGCCGTCCATTCATCCAGCTGGGCTCTGGCCTTTGCATCTACTTTTAGAAGCAGCTTTCTGTCTCCCTCTTAAAGATCAGGAAACAACCTTAATGCATGCAGAATAGCTTCTGGTCCTTTATATTCACAAAGGCTGAATGTTTGCAACCTTCCTGAAGCTCCTTGAACTCTCTTCCAGCTTAAAACCAAGCTACGTTTTGCAACTGCCTGATTAGCATATCAGAAGCTTTCTCAGAAATGCTGCCAACAGAAACTGTTGTAGTTGAACCACTGCTTTCATCTCTTTCATGACTGCTCTGAGCAACATGGTCCTTCCCTGGTCTAATATGCTTTCCAACCAGAGGCATAGAGGTTGGCACCAATACCAGTTTGCTTCTGTTGTTCACGGTGTACAGCATGGAAACAGTTGTGGCATCATTCAGTAACTTTCTTACTTCACTTTCAGTTGGTTTCATTTTCGGGGCTGTGCTATGCAAATGCTGGATCGATTTCCAATCAAGTTGTAGTTGTCTCAGCCACCTATGCCCTCACAGTGCTGGTCCTCCTGTTTTTACCACTTGCAAACTCAATGTGGCTTATTGATTGTTGTATTTCACTGTCACAAATGTCATGCCCACAAAAGTTATCTTTACTCCAGTATAAATTGTTAGTTGGATATCTGCAGGCTTCAGTTTAGTATCTTTGAAATGCCCTTCACTTCGTGTGTAAGTCACATTGCTTGTCTATTGTTAGTTTTCACATTGTAAATCTCAAGGCTACTCAGTCCAGTGTCACTTTCATCATTATCAGATTTTTCATCAACAACATGCAGATTAGTGCTATTATGAAACTGCAGCTTGACTTTTTATCCTTTTCTCTCCCCTGTGCAATCCATTTATTTTTATCTGTCCAACATACTCTTTGTATGTTTCCTATTTTGTTGCATTTTCTACAAGTTTCATCTTTAAATCTGCATTGGTCTGGTGCATGTGAGCTCCTGCCACAACAATAACACAATTGGTTCAGCCAGGTTGGTTTCTGTTTGGACAAAGTAATTTTGTTCATGTTCACTTTCATTCCCGACTGCAACTCAATTACATCTCTGTCTACAGTTTCCAATGAAACAACAATTTCAACTGCTCTTTTAAATGTAATTGTGCTTCAATTAAGAGCCAGTTTTGAATGTTTTTCTGTAAGATTCAACAAACTAAATGATTTCCCAATGCATCATTAAGGCTATCACTGAACTGACAATACTCCGACAATCTCTTCAATTCACCCGAAATGGTCTCCTCTTTCTTCTGATTCTGCTTATGAAACTTAAGTGTTCTGCAATCAACAATGGCTTTGGTTCTAAATGATCCTGTATTACTTTGACAATATCATCAAAAATCATTTATGCTGGTTTTGTTGGAGCAGTCAAACTTCAAAGCAAACTGTGTAACTTTAAACCCAATGCATCCAGCAAAATTAGTACTTGTTTCTCATTGGCTATTTCAGTTGCTTCAAAGTACTGTTCAATTAGCTCAGTATACATGAGCAGTTACCAATTAAGCAATTAAACACATCAATCTTTCTGACAGCCAGCCATTTCTGCTTTTTTTTATGATTTTTTATCACCCGGTACTCACTATTAATGAACCTATAAATTCTTCCACTTTCTGCCTTTTTTTGTAAACTTCATTGTGTCTTCTTTTCCAAAGAACACATGCTGTGCTGCTTTTTTTCTTAACTCAAATGCCTCACTGTGCTTTAACAGGTCGGTAGCCATCTTGGGTTCATTTTTTAAAAATACCTTATTGCCATTGTTCTGTAACTTCAAAACATTGAACAAAGTAAAAGAGAAACAAGGAGCTGAGAGACATGAGTCTTAGTTCATGCTTACTTTAAGTGAGGTGGCACGTATCATATGGTAGCATCATGCCATATGTAATTTTCTCATCTCATAATCAACAACATATTTACATGATTACTCAAATATTACTAAAATATTAAATACACAACAGGTAGCTCTAAATATATTGTATAGGAGTACCAGCATATTGTACTGTGAATCTCAAATTCAGGTTCTTTAAAATATTAAAGGCACAGTGGTAAAACTATTAGAACAGCTGCCTCTCAGCTTCAATGTCTTTGGTTCAATCTTAAGGTCTGGCATTCTACATGTTACTATATGAATTACAAGGAACCCATATTTGTTTGCTGTTACAAAAGTAACAAGTAAAGAACTAAAGCAGTCTGGTTGCATATTTTGGAAGATTATTTAAAGATATGGAAGATTTTAGAAGGGAAGTAATATTTTTGGCCCATTTGAGAAAGAAATATTTAGTTGCGTGTTTCGGTTTTGCTTTCCGCTGATAGGTTTAATATCACCAACAGTTTGCCCTAGACCAGCCATGTAGAGGCTATAGTTAAGAAAGCAAATCTGCTCTACAAGTTCCACAGAAGGCTAAGGAAATTTGGCATGCCCAATGACTCTATCCAGTGTCTGCAGATGCGCCACAGTTTGGTATGGCAACTGCTCTGCCCAAGGTGTAAGGATTTGTAAAGACAGTTAGAGGTGGATACTAAATGTCTATGAACACAGCCCAGTCTATCACAAAAACCTACTCCATTCCATTGACTCTGTCTGTACTTCCCACTGCCTCAAGGAAGCAGCCAACATAATCAAGAACCACTCTCACTCCAGTCTTTCACTCTTCTCCCTCTTCCCATCAGGCAGAGGTTACAAATTCTTGAGTCACAAAGCACCAGGCTCAAAGCAGCTTCTATCCTGCTGTTATATGACTCTTGAATAGTCCTCCCACATGATAAAGAAGAACACTTAATCATTTTATTTATCTTATCATGGGCTTTGCATTTTATTTGTCTGCCTGCACTGCATAGTTTTGTAACTGTAACACTACATTCAGTGCCAACTTCATTAGGTACACTCGTCAAACTGTTTGTTAATACAAATATCTAATTAGCCAATCATGAGGCAGCAATTCAATGCCTAAAAGCATGCTGACATGGTCAAGAGATTCAGTTCTGGTTTAGACCATACATCATTTTCTTCATAAATTGATAAGAGGAGAACTATACATTCTATATCAAATTTATACTTTGTGGATCAACACTACGTGTGATTCTGATAGTGTATATTTTATCTTCTGTGTGTACTGCTATTGACATATATCCCAGAGATATTCCCCTCCTTTTTGTATACACACTTCTTTCTAAAATCAATAAAAAGATTGAAAAAAGAAAAGAAAGGCCATACATCAAAATGGGGAAGAAATGTGACCGCAGTGACTTTGACCATGGAATGATTGTTGGTGCCAGATGGGGTGGTTTGAGTATCTCAGAAACTGCTGATCTCCTGGGATTTTCATATACAACAATCTCAAGAGTTTACAGAGAATGGTGCAAAAAAGAAACAAAAACATCCAATGAGTGGCGGTTCTGTGGGCGATATTGCCTTTTTAATCAGAGAGGTCAGAATAGAATGACCAGACCAGTTCAGGCTGACAGGAGGGTGACAGTAACCATGTGTTACAGCAGTGGTATGCAGAAGAGTATCTCTGAATGCACAACACATTGAACCTTGAAGTGCATGGGCTACAGCAGTGGAAAGCCATAAGCATACATGCAGTGGCCACCTGTTTAGGTACAGGAGGTAACTAATAATGTGTCCATTGAGAGCATATTCTCCATTCTGTTTTCTCTTATCTTTTTATACTATATATGTAGGCGTACTTGTGTATGTTATGGAATGATCTATCTGTACAGCTTGCAAACAAAAGCTTTTACTGTATCTTATTACATGTGACAATAGTAAACCAATTACCATCAATGCCTCTAGCTCTTTGGACACAATTATCTCTCTATTCTTTGGATGAAAATATAGCTCTGGGATGAATTTTCTGCTTACCACCCAGGAACAAATTTAGCATGTCGATCAACTGTTTATCATGCAAACCACCTAATATAATTTCCATTGTCAAAATTTTAAACAAGAACTTGCCTTAATGAGCAGCCAGCCTGCATCAACAGATGGTAATTTAAAAACAAAAGTTCTTTATGATTGATATCATTTTTGCTTGCTGTAATGTATTGTGGGAATACTTGTCCATCCAGCACTGTGAACAGGCAGATAAAATTACTAAATATAAGATTCACTGGAAGGCTTGAATCTTCCTGATACAGCTTCATGCCTTAATGAATACCCGTGATCTTCTAACCAAAGTTCAGTGTCATTGCTGTCAACCACATTAAAACTATAGGAAGTGAGTATTTTTGTGCAAAATTGAGAGAATTCTAGCATCACTAGAGTCCTTCATTTAGCAAAAGAATGAGAATAAAATCTACAGAGAATGGTGCATCTCAGTGGAATCTTGAAAATAATCACAGTTCTTGAGATAAGGCCACCCAGAAAACTGAGAAAGGAAGTAGATAATTGCACAAAGGAGTACAGAGAAAGGAGCTTCATGCTCAATCTCCTCTGCCCTAAGGGAAGGAGCAGTGACTTACAAATAGCTGAGCATCAGAATCAGGTTTATTATCACTGGCATGTGTCGGGAAATTTGTTAACTTAGCAGCAGCAGTTCAATGCAATACATAATACAGAAGTAAAAAAAAACTAATAATCAACAAATAAATACATTACAGTATGCATATATTGAATAGATTGAAAATCATGCAAAAACAGAAATAATATATATTAAATAAGTGAGGCAGTGTTCATGGTTTCAATGTCCATTTAGGAATTGTTTGGCAGAGGGGAAGAAACTGTTCCTGAATCGCTGAGTCTGTGCCTTCAGGCTTCTGTACCTCATACCTGATGGTAACAGTGACTGTAGTGTTCTCGCACAGGTGTAAAAACTAAACACCAAGCTTAAACCAATCAATGAGGCGGTCCCAGTAAGATTAACCGTTTACTGTTCACCTTCCACATTAACGTATGGTGAAAACTGTTGATAAAACAATACAAAATATATACAGTATTTGTTTCCTTCTTGAATCACATTTACATCATAAATACTTGCAAAAGTAAAACTACAACAACTATATTACATTAAGGTGCAACATACAGTCAGAATCTACCTACGCCATCGACTGCTTTAAATACACTTCAACACAAACTATCCATAACTCTTTAAATAACAAAAACATAAACCTTATCAACCATCATTACTTTTAACAGAATCAGCGTTAACATTTTTAATTCAACATATCGATTATCTCATGAACTTACGGCGTTGCTTCACTGATGTTTCTAGTGCGTAGAAAGAAAACTTTTCTCGTGCTGATCCTGCACATGTGAGCCCCCTCCTTCCCGTTTCTCCAAACCGGTATTTTCCCACAAGACGCGGCGAAACCGGGTGTGACGTCATCGCATGCCGCGATATATCACAGTCAACGAATTTACTTTAAACAATCTTAACTTTAACTAGAAAACGATAACAAACGAATTACTAAAGCGAAAATATAATAAACTAAACAAATGCCATAAAGGCAACACACTCCCCGCCTGACCTTCGTAAGGTCACTATGAACATAATACAAAACTTCAGTCTCTAAATCAGTCCTTAGGTAGAAGTAGAATGACTTCTGCAACTGGCCTTTGGTAAGTTTTCACATCACCTTGGTCAGAAGTTTTCAACTCAACCTTCCTGACATGTCCATCCCTACTAGGGAATGTGGCAGTGATTCTGGCCATTGGTCCCAGTTGCGGGCGATTTGCTTGTCCCTGAGCAGGACTAAATCTCCAACTTGAAGATTCCTGCAGGGTTCTGTCCACTTTTGTCTGTGTTGCAACAAAGGTAGATATTCATGTCTCCAACGAGACCAGAACCGATTTGCCAGAGCCTGGACCTATCTCCATTGCTTTGTGTACAAATCCTTATCAGAGAAGTCCCCAGGTGGAGGGGGAGCTCCTGCCTTCTGCGTAAGGAGCATTGATGACGAGATTATGAAGGGGTTTTCCGGGTCCGAAGACACAGGTAGGAGTGGTCGTGCATTTATAATGGCTGTGACCTCTGCCATTAGTGTGCACAGTACCTCGTGGGTCAATCGGGTGCGTTGCTGCAGAAACATTGAATCAAGAATTCTTCTGGCGATACCAATCATCCGCTCCCATGGGCCTCCCATGTGAGAGGCATGTGGTGTGTTAAACTCCCAGTTGCATCCCTGCTGACTGAGGTACTTTTGCACCGTTTTGTCCATCCCCAGCTCCTTTGATGCTCCAACAAAGTTCATGCCGCAATCAGACCTTAACTGTTTTGCAGGGCCTCTTAGCGCAAAGAAGCGCCTGAGAGCGTTAATGCAGCTGGATGTATCCAAGGATTCGATGACCTCAATGTGTACCACTCTTGAACTCATGCAACTAAACATGATGGCCCACCGCTTGCTCTCTGCTTGTCCTCCTCTGGTGCGTCTCGTAGTGATAGTCCAGGGACCAAATACGTCGAGCCCCACATATGTAAAAGGAGGGCACGCTTTGAGGCGTTCTGGTTGGAGGTCCGCCATACATTGAGCTTCCAACTTGCCTCGCAGTTTCCTGCAGGTTACACATTTGTGAAGTACTGAATTGATCAGTGTTTTACCTCCCAAGATCCACAGTCCCGCTGCCCTTATTGCTCCTTCCGTCAGGCGACGGCCCTGATGCTTTTCCTGTTCATGGTGATGGCGAGTGAGCAGTAAGGACACATGGCTGTCTTTAGGCAGGATTACTGGACTCTTTTTTGCAGCTGGAAGTTGGGAGTGTATTAACCGGCCTCCAATGCAGATGATATCGTTCTTCAGGATCGGGTTGAATATCCTCAAAGGGCTGTCCTTTAGTACTGGTTTATTAGCTTGGAGAGCCAAAAACTCCCCTGTGAAAGCTGCTCTTTGAGTTGCTTTAAAGATGACGTCCTTTGCCTGGGCCAATTCGTCCGCAGTGCGAGTTAAGTTACATTTGCGCCATAAGAAACAGAGGAAATTGAGATGGTCCTCCTGTACTAAGAAGCAATGGAACATCTGCTGGATGTCCGCTAGGATTGCGACCTTCTCCTTCCGGAAGCGCAGCGGGACCACGAGAAGGGTATTGTTAAGGTCGGGGCCTGTAAGGAGCACGTCATTAAGGGAGACACCAGCGCACTGAGCACTGGAGTCAAAGACCACCCTGATCTGATTGGGCTTTTGTGGGTGGTAAACCCCAAACGTTGGGAGGTACCAGCACTCCTCGCCTTCCCTCAGTGGCGGTGCTACTTCAGCATGTCCATTAGCGAAGATCTTCTCCATAAATGCTACGTATTGTTGCTGCATCTCAGGTTTCCTTTTCAGGGTTTTTTGCAAGGACGTGAACCGCTTGACTGCCTGCTGTTTGTTGTTTGGCAAGCGCTGGTGTGGTTCTCTGAAAGGTAGTGGGGCGACCCAATTATTTGCTTCATCTCTGAAGACCTTGGTGTCCATTATTTTTAAGAAAATGGTGTCTTGAGCTGATGGAGCAAGTTTATTATCATGCTCAGTTTGAGCGAAGACTGACTGACCCAGCGTCTTGTTGGTTACTTTACATTTGTTAAAGCCTTGTCGTGCTTCCTTAATACACGTGACACTTGTGCGGGGTTGAAAAATTGAATGGCGGCCACTCTCTAGCACATTGGTCTTGAGTGTGTTAACTGTCGGTTTGTGTACATTGCCAAGGCACACCTCTCCTATCACCACCCAGCCCAGATCCAGGCGTTGCGCAAAGGGGGCGTCGTGTGGTCCGTTGACCTGCTGCCTAACCTTGTGCACCCAGAGAACATCTCTTTCTAATAGCAGGAGTATTTCTGCTTTTGGATCCAGTTCTGGGATGTGCTTGGCGATGTAGTGGAGATGTGGCTGGTGTAGCACTGCACTTGGCGTCCGGATCTCAGTGTGGTTATTCAAAATTTCATTGCACTCTAAGAGTGGAGGGGGACAGATGACAACTTTACCATCCAGGGACTCGAGCTGGAAGCTTTCTGCCTTCCTTCCATAAGTTTCCACGCTGCCTGAGCAAGTTCTAAGGTATTATGGGAACTGATTACTCTCAATATTTGACAAGTCAAAGAACTCTGGTCTGACTAGTGAGCGATTGCTCTGATCGTCCAGAATTACGTAGGCTTTGATGGCCTTGTCTTTGGTTCCTTAGGGTACACCTTAGTGAGGCAGATCTTTGAACAAGAACGGCTTGACTGAGCTTGACCGCAAACTTCTGTACAGCTCGAGCTGACAACAGTTGTCCTGGAGTGAGCCTCTCCCTACCCACCGTCCTGTTGTGAGGGTGAAAGAGCTTTGTCGGTTTGCGGTAACGGGCCGGGATGCATGGCCCCATCGTGATTAGTGCTATTACATTCCGGGCACTTCACGGAGATCGTACACTCTCTAGCAAGGTGAGAGGTAGAGGAACAGCATTTAAAACATATTTTTTTCTCCTTGAGAAGGGCCATTCTCTCTTCAAGGGGTTTTTTCCTAAACATTCTGCATTTTTTGAGGGGGTGGGGTCTGTTATGCAATGGACAATTCTTGCTAGGGTCATTGTTAGTTGTAAAGGCTTCAGTCTTAAGCACTGAGACAGGTTTATTAATGCTGAAATTATTCAAAGTGGATTTAACTGGCTTGGTGTAAATTGTACTGCTACCTGGACTCATGAAGCTAGGGTTGTTTCGCTTCTTCGCCTCCTTGCACACAAACCTAATGAAATACTCAAAGGGAGGAAATCGACTATCGTTCTCTTCCTTGTACTCTGAGCCAACAGACACCCACCTTTCCTGCAGCCCAAATGGAAGTTTGGCCACGATTTGTCTAATCCCGTATGAAGTATCTAGGTATAATAGACCAGTTAAATAGCCATCTTCTTTGGCGCCTTGAATCTCCATGAGTAAATCTCCGAGCTCTCTTAACTTAGTGTGGTCCTTGGCTGACACCTTAGGAAAATTTTCCAGATGTCGGAATAGTGCCAATTCAATAATTTCAGGGGCCACATAGCACTCCCGAAGTCTCTCCCATGCTTTACGTAAGGCTAGCTTGGGGTTGTTAATGTAAACTGAACGTATGCGTCTCACCTGTTCGCATGATTCTTTTCCCAGCCATTTCGCCATAAGATCCAACTCTTGGGTTGCTCCGAGCTGGACTCCGTGGATAGCGTTGGCGAATGTGGAGTACCATGCACGGTAATTTTCAGGTTTATCGTCGAACTGGTATAGTCCTGAAGTGACGAGATCTCGTCGTGCTAAATACTGTGCCATGGGTTCAACTGCAAGTGGCATGCTGGCTGGGGGAATATGTCGGCGGGTATATGACTGTTTTTGAATTTGTTTTGGGAATTTGCTGTTCTGAATTCAGCCTTTGCCTCTCTTCTCGCCAAATCTGGTAAGTTTGGTGTCGAGAAGTATTTGTCATCAGCCCTTTCATTCTTGAATTCATCGCGGAGTTGCAAGGGTAAATTGTCTTCCTCGGATGGATGTGATGCAATTGGGCCTCTCTGAGACTCCTCATGAAATGGGACGTTAGCATATAAGTATGGAGAGGAAGAACGAATCTTCAAGTCCATTTGAGATTGGACATAGTCGCTTGTGCGTTCCAATCTGATCTTTTCTGAAGTAGATTTTACGTCAACCAGATCATGCTTTTCTTCAGCATTTTCTATTATCTCTGCTTCCACCCTGGCAGCTTCGGCTTCTCGGTGTAGCGTCAGCACTTCTAACTCTGACTCTATCCTTACCTTTTCCAACCAGTTTTCAGCTTCTCTGGCAGCCGCTTCCATTTGGTTTTTGGCTTCTCTGGCAGCCGCTTCCTTTTTCAATTTTGCTTCTTGTTCGGCGTACAACGTTCGCACCTTGGTGGCTTCTGTCTTAGCTCTTGCATGGGCAGCCTTACTTGTTGATGCCCTACTGCCCCGTCACTGGATGGCAACGACTTGATGCTGGATTGAGTTCACTGTAGTGTTCTCACACAGGTGTAAAAGAACTCTGAACTAAACACCAAGCTTAAACCAGTCAATGAGGCGGTCCCAGTAAGATTAACCGTTTACTGTTCACTCTTCCACATTAACGTATGGTGAAAACTGTTGATAAAACAATACAAAATATATCCAGTATTTGTTTCCTTCTTGATATCACATTTACATCATAAATACTTGCAAAAGTAAAACTACAACAACTATATTACATTAAGGTGCAACATACAGTCAGAATCTACCTACGCCATCGACTGCTTTAAATACACTTCAACACAAACTATCCGCAACTCTTTAAATAACAAAAATATAAACTTTATCAACCATAATTACTTTTAACAGAATCAGCGTTAACATTTTAAATTCAACATATCGATTATCTCATGAACTTACGGCGTTGCTTCACTGATGTTTCTAGTGCGTAGAAAGAAAACTTTTCTCGTGCTGATCCTGCACATGTGAGCCCCCTCCTTCCCGTTTCTCCAAACCGGTATTTTCCCACAAGACGCGGCGAAACCGGGTGTGACGTCATTGCATGCCGCGATATATCACAGACAACAAATTTACTTTAAACAATCTCAACTTTAACTAGAAAACAATAACAAATGAATTACTAAAGCGAAAATATAATAAACTAAACAAATGCCATAAAGGCAACACAGTGACAAAAGGGCATGCCCTGGGTGCTGGGGTCCTTAATAATGGACGCTGCCTTTCTGAGACACCGCTCCTTGAAAATGTCCTAGGTACTTTGTAGGCTAGTACCCAACATGGTGCCAGCTAAATTTACGACCCTCTGCAGCTTCTGTCGGTCCTGTGTAGTAGCCCACCCCCATACCAGACAGTAATGCAGCCTGTCAGAATGCTCTCCACTGAACACCTATAGATACTTTTGAGTGTTTTTGTTGACATAGCAAATCTCTTCAAACTCCTAATGGAGTAATGTTGTGATGGACTAAATCAGAGCCACAAGGAAGCTGTATCTTTATTCACACATCAAACCTTCAGGAGAGAGTGTCAAGGAGATTCAAGAGAATATCACTCTCCTGACATGATGTTTTATACTTCATCATTACAAAGTTAACAGTAAATATTTAATTCCTGTTTGAATTAATGTAATCTACTCAATTTTAACTTTTGGAATATAGCCATGTAAATTTACAGACTTACATGTAGTCAATAGCAGCACATCCCAACAAACAGAACCCCCTTTGAATATCAGTTACTGGGGTCTGTTCCTAAAGCATTAGTATGAACTCCAGACACCCAAAATATACCCCCTTTGTTACAGTGTCGAAGGATGGCTGCAAGAATATATAACTAAACAGAAAGTTAAGAGACAAAACCCTTAATTGGCAGGGTACACCTTCAGCATATTAATCCGTTGTGTTCTCCAATGTAGTTTCAATGGGATAGAATCAGAATGTCCCACCAATTATCAGTTGGAAGTTAAAATTGTGTACAGGTTTTATTTCCTGATTTCCTGGTTCTCATTTTAATTAATCCTTAATTATGTTATCCTTAATTTCATAACTCTAGAATGATTCCTAACAATGAATATAAAAGCAAACTTCACCAGAAATTAGTTCTTAAATTTGTTGTGACATATGGCCAATTGGAATTTATTATTTTAATGAGTCTAGCAAGCTGAATATAGTTTTATGTTTATGCTAAAATATTAGGGCATTATGATCAATAATGCCCTCCCTTATAATACTGACTTTCCCCTACTTCTAAGAGCAATGACAAGAAGATTTGCTGGTGCATTTACACAGCCTGAGAATAACTGATGCACCATCAATAACTCACTCTGAGACGTAAGAAGCGAGGTATCGGCTTTTATTGACTGGAAGAATGAACAACACTACATCCTGGGGAATGAGGCTGGGCAACAGGCCTCAGTCGCCTTTATACAGGGGTCTGTGGGAGGAGCCACAGGAGCAGTCAGCAGGGGTCTGTGGGAGGAGCCACAGGAGCAGTCCAGACAGGTATATGTAGTTCACCACAATAACTGATAACAGATAATAGTTAATAGAATTTAAAACATACAAAAATAATCAGTGACAACTTTTTAGGAATGATATTAGTTTCCACAAATGCAATATTTAAAATATAAAATTAAGAACAGCAGGAAAGTAAAATGCAAAGCTTTTAGTTCCATTATTTGCCCACTTCTGCCCCTACTGTAGGCTGTCCTCTGTGTCTATTTTACCAAGCTGCTGTCATCCCATACCAATTAGAAAGCAAAAAGACACATCACTCCTGATTGGGTAATCCCACACTGTCAGTAAACCCATTATTTATTCCCAGCTCTGATATTTATAATTGCAAGTAGCAATATTCAAAGAAAATAAAAACTCACAGTTTCGTATCACATCCCAAAGTTTCATTCTAATTTCTGAAAATTAAGCTCCATTTTCTGGCGAATCAAGGCCAATCTTAGATCATCTGTTACCCAGTGTTAGCACTGTAACTTCACCATTATACAATTAATATGTGTGTAAAATCAAAGCTGACGCGTCACTGCAAACGTGAGGTAAAGAAATAATGTGAAAGGTTCACCTTTCAGAGAAAGTATTAAACAGATGGTTTACTTTTCTGTTCTGAGATTCAACCACATGATTAAAAGAGCAGTAAGTGTTCACTCACATTGGGTGGGAACTCCTCAAATGATTCCTTAAAACTTGATTGTCCCATAATTAACTACATTTTCTGATGTCAGATTGTGTTTACTGTATATAGTCAGTTTCTACTGTCGCCTCTCATGTTGTGTGAGTGAAGTCACTGGAGAAAAGTACTGGTAGATACGAAGCAGCTTCTTTATTTGACAAAACAAGGTACAGCAGGAATCATATGGAGATTAATTCAGTCAAAAGGTCTGGCTGACCCGATGTGCAGCTCGGTATTTTCTGTGCTAAACATCAAAGGAAAATTCCGTATTTACAATGTATCAACAATAATTTCTTTCAAACTACAAATAATCTTCACACACCCCACACCCCTCCAATTAGCACCCACATCACAGACATCCAAATGAATTTTAATCAGCTTTCTCTGGTCTGGGATTCACAGCTTTTAAGAACCCATTATTCAGAGCTGCACTCCAAATTAAATCCACAATTTATACTCTCAGACCTCTAGACTTGTGGCCGAAGTAATTTGCTAAATGTAAAACTACTAAACCCAACAATCACTCTAACACCCTCCAAAGTAGCAGAGAATATGAATTAATTAAGTAAAAAAAGACTTGTATTTGTATAGAATATTTCACAATCTTACCAACAAATAAAATCCTACTGAAGGTAGGTAATGCAGCTGCTAATTTGTGCATATGTAACACAAACAGTAACATAATAATAACAGGATAATGCTGTTGTCTAAGTGATAAATAACTTCCCAGAAAATTTATGACAAATTTGTTTTCTGGAATGTCACAAAAATTCCTAAGAATATGATGAGTCACTGCATTAATTCAAGATTTCCCTCAGTAAACAGGCTGAAACTACAATGTATTTTAAACTAGCTCATAAATGTAAAAGCAGAAGATCCTGGAAAGATAAATGATGGGGATACTCAGCAAATCAGGCACAACGTGTGTGAGAGAGAAACAGAGTTGAAGTTGCCCAATTGACAATGTTACCTAACCTGTCCAGGATTACGCTGAAGATGTGAGAAAATACACAATTATTTTAGGAAGATATTCAAAACCTAGGATAATAACAGAGCCAATTAGATTGCTCTTTATACGTTCTAAAGGCTGCTGCCTTGATCCCACTCAATGTGAGTGAGTTCTATTGCTTTATGAAAATAATGAGAATGTGTTGCTCTATGAAACTGTAAAGAAAGTGATAAAGTTACTCTATGTCCTCTCCTTTGTGTGAAACTATTTTAATATTTTTGTTGTCCAACAACTGTCGTATTTAAGGAGACCCAGGCATAAATGTATAATGTCCAGTCTGGCAGTTAAAGTGAAACCCCAACAAGGGTAGACAAAGTCCACTGAAAATTCTTGGCCTGCACTTGTGTTACTGTGCACAAGCCCAAAGCATTCAAGCTTTCAACAATTGCTATAATGATCTGCCATTTCTGAACTAATAATCACATCTTGATAGCAGGGAAGGCTTATAAATCTTGCCTTTCAGTAATAACAAAAGGATTAAGGTCGAATTGCAGCATCAAAGGCCCCAGAAAAAATTCTTAATTAAAACTAAAAACACTTCAAAGATTACTTTTGCTTTGCGAGTACAGGTGTATTTGAGAAAGTTAATTCAAGTGATTGTTTATTAATACAGTATGCATTACTATTACTATCTTTTTCAGAAAGTGTAAATTATTTTGACATCAATAGGAACTCAGTTCCTGAACATCATTACTTTATGGATTTGCTTACAGCTCTGTATCTCTCCAATTCTATCAATATAGGTAACACTGGATGCCAATATTAAAATATTACAACAACATTCAAACCTTTACTCAATAGTGCTCAGATCACTATGACGTAGACACCCTACCCATGCCCTATCCAAAGTGCGCAAGTATATTTCATAATATCCCATCAAATCTAGAGAAATTTGACTGTAAAATAACTTCCATTTTCTCAAGCACCTGAGCTGCTCAACTTTTCATCAATGACCTCTGAGTACATTTGACTCATGATATTACCTAGAAATCATGTTGGGGCCATAGGGTAACATAGTGGTTACACAACACCTTACAGTACCAGCTACCCGAGTTCAATTTCCGCCATTGACTGTATCCCCATGACCACTTGGTTTCCTCCAGGTGCTCCGGTTTCCTCCCACAGTCTAAAAACATACTGGTCGGCAGGTTAATTGTACATTTCAAATTGTCATGTGATTAGGCTAGGTTTAAATTGGGAGATTGTTGGGCAGCACGGCTCAAAAGAACAGAAGGGACGGTTCCACACTGTATCTCAATAAATAAAATAAGTAAAATCCAGACAGCAGCACTACACAGGTAACAAGTGACACAACATACCCAAGCTACAGTCAACGACAAGAATGCTGAAGGACTGGTGTGATAGCACTCTACAGTTCCATCAATATTTCTGATTCCATCAGCATTTACTGCATGCTGTAGAATTGTAATGTCAAAGAGACAAGTGGCCACGGAGTGAGATGAGCAGTAAGTCCATGGTGCCATAGCAGTAGTGCAGTCACTCAAGTCATGTACGATGTTCTCCTAGGGGGTTGTCCATTGGCGGGTCCCCAGGTGGCTGTATTGCATCACAATATGTGGTTCAGGGATCCACCTATTCTGATGTAATGTGGGCAAGAGGAAGTGGTGGATATGGTTAGTGGTCTTTCAGTCTCTTCTTTCGCAGATGCTGCTTGGTCTCTGCGGCATAGTCGAGGTCATTCTCATGTAGCACAGCTCCCTCTTGAGCAGATTTCCTCCAGGTGTATCTACTGAGTGCAATGTCTTCCCAGTTTTTAGATGTAATGCCGAACTTTTAAGCCGATTTTGATGTTATCTTCGAAGTGTTTCCTTTGCACGTTAGGGCTCACTGACCTTCCTTTAACTGGGTGTAAAAGATCTGTTTGGGGAGGCGTGAATTAGGCATCCAGAGGACATGACCTATCCATCGGAGTTGGTGTTGCTTTATCATGGTGGAAATGCTGTTCACTTTGGCCCCTTCTGGTACACTGGCGTTAGTGCGGCTGTCCTTCCAGCTGATCCTCAAGATCTTTCACAAGGCTCTCTGGTATTATTGTTCCAGGGCTCTCAGGTGGTCCATGATTCAGCTCCATACAGTAATAAAGGAAGGACGACTGCTCTATAGACCAAAAGTTTTGTTCAGACCTGTAGATCACAGTCAGCTAGCTGATCTTTGGCTGATCTGTGAGTCAATGTTTGCTTTTGCAGAGAGAATGTAGACAAGACAGGGAAAGCAAACACGAGGAAATCTGCAGATGCTGGAAGTTCAAGCAACACACACAAAAAGCTGGTGGAACACAGCAGGCCAGGCAGCATCTATAGGGAGAAGCGCTGTCGACGTTTCGGGCCGAGACCCTTCGTCAGGACTAACTGAAAAGAAAGATACTAAGAGATTTTAAAGTAGGAGGGGGAGGAGGAAATGCGAAATGATAGGAGAGGACCGGAGGCCCAGGGCCCAATATGCTTTGACAAAGGCATTGGAGGTCTTCTTCAGAGTGTGCTGCAATGGTGCTGTTACCCGCATACTGAAGCTCCATAATAGTGCTGGTGCTGACTTTGCTCTCGACCTTGAACCAGTTAAGGTTGAAAAGCCTGTTGCCCATTCTATACACAATTGGGAGTCCCTGTGGCAGGTTTTGCCCAAGAGGTGAAGGATGGCAGCTCGGGAAGGTGAAATGATACAGACCGTTTGAGTCCTGTCGTGACAGTGAAGGGTTTTGTTCTTTACAATGGCATCATAGAGCATTAGTCAAAAAATATGGAAGAGTAGGATAGAACAAGTCTCCAAGCCATTTCCAAAGCCCAGTCACTAACAACTGAAAGGGCAGCTGAAGCATGCGGACACTTTTGAAGTAAGTGTCATTGCTGGTAACAAAATAACTGGGTCCAGAACACACACAGATTCTTACTTCTCACTGTGCACAAGGAGAACAGCATGGGCCCAGGTCACGCACACTGTTCTGAAGCCTGAACAGAAAACTGCTATTGTTATACTATTTACAGATATTGTCTATTGTAAATTGTACAAGTTTGAATTCCTCACTCGTAAGATCAATTACCATCCACAATAAAGGTGTTACAGTCAATCAAATCTTCAAGCAGACTGCCGATGATATTTTGAAGTTAGTGAAGACAATAGAGCCTTAGTTGTTGTGAATGTTTCACACTGTTCTGTTATTCTGTCTGTCTCTGACACCCCAGATTGTGCAAAGGGATACTATGTTTTAGGAAGACCTTTCTGGAAAAGTTTCATGACAGAGACTCACTCATTAGGCTTGAGTACACATTATTTATAGTAAACAGAGGTATCTCTGGCAGTCTCACTTCAAAGGTCTCGCTCGAGTACAACTGCCCCAGGCTATCCTTGCCTTACCATGACTACCACACTGCCACAACGTTTACCTGTAGAGGGCAACATAAATGCTACTGAATTTCAATAGCATAGGGTCTTGACAGTTTCATGAGGGGCAGTTAGCTGTTGTATCATGATGGAGGCTGTGGGCTAACATTCCACAGAGACATCTCAAGAAAGAGACTGAAAGGGATATGACAACAAGAATATGGCTCCCATTGGCCATTGCACGAAGGAGTTGCACCAGCTCTCAAGTAAAGAATGAAGCCAGCTAAATGGACCCCAGGGTGAGGAGGGAGCATTGTGCAGCTCTTCCTCAATTGTTCTCACCTTATCAGCTTCTAGTCGGGTGCACACAGCTAAATTGGTGATTTTTTGGACCTATCAGGAATGTACAGGTAGCATACCTGGCCAATGATAACACAAATACCACCCTTTTCCAGCCAACAAAAAGTGGGACTCCAACCTGGCCTACGGCAACAACTTGGGTGGGACTCAAACTGGCCTATGGCAACACCTCGTGTAGGACTCCAACCCAGCCGACAGCAACCTCGACTTTTTTTTTAACACTGCAGCTTTCCTATATCTTAAATGGCATATCTTGACAACTCCATGCAGGAGGAGAATTGCGTTCCAGCTGCAGACTCATTTCCTTGCTCGATTATGAGTAGCCTAGGGTTTAGGACAGATTGGCTACCAGAGCCACATCCCTTTCTCCTGTATAACAAAGCCAAGGGTTATCCAACACAGTGGAATCTCCAAGTAACTGCTGAAGCACCTGTCATCACTGATAATAAAATAACTAAAGCAACTGGGGCCTGAACACACGCACTCGGTAGAGATAGTTAAGAGCATCAAATTTCTTGGTGTTCACCTGGCAGAGAATCTCACCTGGTCCCTCAACACCAGCTCCATAGCAAAGAAAGCCCAGCAGCGCCTCTACTTTCTGTGAAGGTTGAGGAAAGTCCATCTCCCACCCCTCATCCTCATTGCATTTTACAAGGGTTGTATCGAGAGCATCCTGAGCAGCTGCATCACTGCCTGGTTTGGAAATTGCACCATCTTGGATCACAAGACCCTGCAGCGGATAGTGAGGTCAGCTGAGAAGATCATCGGAGTCTCTCTTCCCGCCATTACAGACAGTTACACTACACGCTGCATCCGCAAAGCAAACAGCATTGTGAAGGACCCCACACACCCCTCATACAAACTCTTCTCCCTCCTGCCATCTGGGAAAAGGCACTGAAGCATTTGGGCTCTCATGACCAGACTATGTAACAGTTTCTCCCCAAGCTATCAATACCCAGAGCCTGGACTGACACCAACTTACTGCCCTGTTGTCTTGTTTATTATTTATTGTAATGTATGCACTGTATTGTGCACTTTATGCCGTCCTGGGTAGGTCTGCAGTCTAGTGTAGTTTTTTTCTGTGTTGTTTTTTATGTAGTTCAGTCTAGTTTTTGTACTGTTTCATGTAGCACCATGGACCTGAAAAATCTTGTCTCGTTTTTATTGTGTACTGTACCAGCAGTTATGGTCGAAATGGCAAAAAAAGTGACTTGACTTGACTTGACTTAAAAGCACGGCCAAATGCAACTTATAGCTCAAACATTCCTTTTATCTTACTTATGCACAAGGAGAACAGCGTGGCCCCTGTCACCCACACTGTTCTGAAGTATGAACAGAAAACTGCTTTATATATACAGAATTGGCTTATAAGTTACAGATATTGATTATTGCAAATTGCATATGTTTGAATATTTTACGTGCAATATCATTTACCATTCGCAAAAGAGGTGTTACAGTCAATTGAAACTTCAAGCAGACAGCTGATGACATTTTGAAGTTAGTAAAGACAATAGAGCCTTAGTTGTTGGGTATGCTTCACATCATTTTGTTATCTCATCTGTCTCCTGCACCCCCTATTCTGTAAAGGGAATCTATGTTTTAGTAAGACCTTTCTCAAATAGTCTCACTGCAGAAGCCTCTCGTTTGGTCTGAGAGCACACTATCTGTAGTAAGCAGAGGTGTCTCTGGCAATCTCACCTCAAAGGTCTCACTTGACTACAACTACCCCAGGCTACCCTTGCCTTACCATGACTTCCACAACACCACCTCCCGGAATTTGCCCTCCAAGATGCACACCATTCTGACTTGGAAGTATATTGTTGATCCTTCACTGTCATTGGATCAAAGTCCTGGATCTCCTGCCTTAACATCATTGTGGATATACCCACACATCAAGGACTGCAGCAGTCCATGAAAGCAGCTCACCATCGCATCTGAAGGGCAACTAGGAATGGGAAAATTAATGCAGCCTCAGCCTGCGCTGCCCACTTAAAAATGAAGTGATCTATGAGTTAAAAGAAAGATCGGTATAGAATTTGTTTGCAATAACTACAAGTCAGCAGTTTAGCACTGCAGTAGTCTCAGTGCTGCTTTATGATAACACTCAGTTTGAACCAGTAATAATGATTTCAAATCTCTATCCAGAATTTTGAACAACAAAGCTAATCTGTTAACCAAAGTTCAAAGCAATTTATTATAAAAATACATAATGTTTGTTACCATATACTAACTTAAGATTCATTTATTTCCTTGCGGGCAATACAATAAAGTAACAAAACAATAAAATAAAATCTTATAACTAAACTATATGTAAACAGACAAAGAATGATTAAAAAGATGCAAAAAAGACAAACTGCAAATAAAAGTAATACTGAGAATGTGAGTTGTAAAGAGTCCTTGAAAGGGAGTCTGGTTGTAGAATTAGTTCAGATTAGCGGTGATTAAAATTATCTACACTGGTTCAGGAGCCTGGCTGGAGAGTGATAACTGCTTCTGAAGTTGATGGTGTGGCTTCTAAGGCTTCTGTAGCTCCTATGAACAGGAAGAAGGCATAGCCTGGATATTGGGGATCTTTGATGATGGATTCTGCTTTCTTGTGGTAGTGCTCCATGTAAATATATTTTATGATGAGGTGGTCATTACTTGTGATGGACTGAATTATCTGTCACTTTCTGTAACCTTTTCCGTTCCTGGGCATTGGTGTTTCCACAGCACGCTGTGATACAACCAGTTAGGATACTCTCTACACTGCATCAATAAAAGTTTGTCAAGGACATTGGTGATATGCCAAATCTATGTAAACTTCTAAGAAAATAGAGGTGTTGTCATACATTCTTTATGATGAAGCTTAAGTGCTTGTCCCAGAACAGATCTTCTGACATGCTAACATCAAAGAATTTAAAGCTATAGACCCTGTGCAGCTCTGGTAATCCCTGAATGAGGACTGGCTCATGGATCTCCGGTTTCTTCCTCCTGCTCTTTAGTTTTGCTGATGTTGATGGTGGCTACAGACGTGCCCTTGCAGGGTCTACAACACTCTGCAGCCTCTTGCGATCCTGTGCACTGGAACTTCCTTTGGTGCAAACAGCCAAAATGCTCTCACCATACTTCTACAGAAACTTGCAATTTCATGATGTAGCAAACCTCCTGGAACTCCTAAAGCAGCAGAGTTGCTGGTGTGCCTTTGTCATGTATTCATCCTCTGACAATGAGGAAGCTGCACACTTCTTTCCACTGCTAACCACTCAACTTTCATGATACTGTAGCACCACTCTATCGTAGCATTCAGCGTGACACTATTACAGCTCTAGGTGCAGGAGTTCGCCATCTGTATGAAGCTTGTATGTCTTTCCCATGAGCATTTCCTCCGTGTTGTCAGGCTCCCCCCGCATTCCAAAGATGTACTGGTTAGTAGATTAATTGGTCATTGTAATTAAGGTAGGACTAAATAGGTGGGTTGCTGGGTGCTGTGGATCTCTGGGCCGGAAGGGCCTGTTAAGCATTGTATCTCTAAATAAATAAATAACTAGATGAATAAAAGAATTCAAAAATATTCTGTAGACAAAGTGAACAGGAAAAAAAGTTACAAGAGAAGACAATGGAAGCCACCAAAGATTTAAAACGTTTTCCATGACTGTCTTCCCTGAGATGTGACATTCTGCAGGAAGACTTATCCTATGCCTGGACTGCCCTCTCTGTGGAGCTCAAGGTCATACTGGTTCACAGTTTCTTCTCCCCAGAATCCTCAAGTTGTTTCCAGCTATTTTTTGCTATGCTTCCCATCTCTACATCAGGGAGGCCACTCAGGTACAGTATTCAAGAAGAAATGCTTTCATCCACTTGGATTTCAATGAGGAGGCAGTGGCTTCAGTGAATATGCTGGCTCAGTTGGTTTTCCATGAATTCAGACAGCAACTCTCCTACACTTAAATGCCATAAAGGCCCCCATGACAAATTCAGACCATTTTTTCAACAGGAAGGGTTTCTACACCCTTAACGTTGTGGATCTCAAGATGGATTTCCTCCTTGTGAATGCCATGCCACTGGAAACAGCCCAGAGGGCTGAATTCTGGGGGGACAAGAGCTGAACTTAACTTCCCTGGCTCATCATGCCCACGTGTTCTTTCAGTAATTAGGAGAGCTAAGCGTGTACTAAGATAGTTGTGGAAAACACATCCGGTCTCTGCAAGGTGAAGATCTGTTACCTGCATCAAGCCAGGGGAATCCTGCAACATTTAGCAGATAAGGAAGCTTCATCAGTGTTATGGTATTAATGCTAAGCACAACCATCTCTCTCACACCAAATCTCGGTACTGTCCAGTTTCTGGGCAAAAATAATCATAATGTCATTCCTGATGCGACAGTGATAAGCTTATAAATTGTTCAGCCATAGGTACTTTACAAGGGTTCTGACAGAAGCAAAATGTGAAAGTCTGTACTCTCACTCAAGCTAGCTTAATACTCTTTCTGTGTGTTTAGTACTTGTGTTACGTTCCCCAGTAACCGGGTAGTTTTCCAGCAAAGATAGATGGATCCACCGAAGCCTGATGCTACTATTTTCAAAAGTCTTATAAATAAAGGGGCACAAACGTATGGTTAATACAAAACATTCAGATCATATACGTCGTCACAACTCAATCTAAAGCACAGGTATAGTAATAATCAATCAGAAATAAGCTCTACAGTTGTCTAGGGGTAATGTAGATATATATTGTTTACTGGATATTTAAAAGTCTTTTTGCGGTCACTGCAGTTCCACCAGCCGCCGTCGGTTGTGGTGTCGCGTTGGTGCACTTTTGTTAGAAAGAGAGAGAGAATGAAACATTTACCCGACAGGTTTTCCAACCTGTAGGAGGTAGTCGGAAGTCTCGTTGGGGAATGGACTCTCATCTGTGGCTTCCCCTGTAGCTAGGCCGTTCTTCCGTGGTGAGGTCGCCAATCCCAGGCAAGGGAAGGACACACACGAACCCCACCACCGGCTGTCGCTCTCTAAACGCAGTCGCATGAATTCTCGTGTATCTTCTGGTGCGTCTGGCGCCCCGCCTCGGCAGCCCACTTTTTATCTGGACTGGCAGGGTTGTGGATGTCCATCAGGGTAGGGGGGCGAGGCAATCCTTCCCCATCACCCATCTCACATTGCCCTGAGATTTTGCACGTAGGCCAATTCCTTATCCCACAAAGGTGTCTCCCAAGACAATGGCTATGTCCGAGGCTTTTGTCTTGTTGAGCGACCAGCCCACTTTGCCCGAGGGCTTTACACGTGGTTTTCATGAGACAATTGTCAAAGAGTCGCTTTATTCTGCTTCCCTGGGGAATGTGGTCTTCAGCACGTCTCCCTCTCTCTCTTGGGTCATTTGACCCCCCCTTGACTAGGGCTCTTGCGAATCTCACAAAGGAGGGGGCTGGGGTCATAACACTTGTAAGTCAAAAAAGGATAAAATATTTGGTAACTGTGCAGCCTTTCCCTTATTTAAGATTAACTGAACCAAAATCTTCAAAGTTCAACAGCTGACTAACAGCTGAAATATTCCGTAAAGATCTAAGGTGTAATGGCAATTGTAAATATTATGTAGAATTACAAAGAACAATGTCCACGGCATGGGAATAAATCAGGAAACTCTTTTGAGAACTGGGTCAGTTGCTATGAGTGAGACTCAGAGGGCAAAGCTAAATAACATTATGACATTTGCAATATATTACACAGACAAAGGAGTTTAGCTGAATCATAGCAGCTACATAATTTCGCCTTTTCACCTTCTTGGTGTTACACTTATTTCCCTACCTGGACTTTTTCTCGGTTCTGATGAAAGGTCTCAGATCTGAAACATTAACTTTTTCTTATTCATTCGACAGATGTGGATTTCATTGGCGAAGCCAACGGTTACTTGTCCATCGTTTGACAAGCTGGTACTGAGAGGCCTTGTTGAACTGTTGTAATGCTTGAGAAAAGTGTATATGCACAATGCAGTTAGGGATGGATGTCTGGGATTTTGATGCAGCAGTGGTGAAGGAACATTGATATATTACCGAGTCTGGCTGGTGTGTGCTTTGGAGGGCACTTCCAGGTGGAGATGCTCCCAGGAATTTGCTGCCCTTGTCCTTCTTGCCATTTCTATTTCCACAGATCCTGCCTGACCTGCTAAGTTTTACCAGCATTTTCTGGTTTCAATTCAGATTTAGAGCATCTGCAGTTCTATTGATTTTCTTTTTCTCCAATGTTAATGCAATAATTTCAATGAAATCTGAAGCCAAAGTGAGCAGCACTTCTTTCCATCTCATTTTGTGCTACTTATTAAATTTAAATTTTATATATAATTCTTATGCAAATTATAGCTTTTTTAATATGTATTGAAATGTGCTGCTTCTGCAAAACAACTAATTTCATGACACATGCCAACGTTATAACCTGATTCTGATCTATTTAAAGGCATTATGAGCTACTGGTAGGTTAGGTGCTGGCTGATTTCAGCTGTCCGTTATTTCAGTTCTGCTTGGTTTTTCCATCGTTTCCTTTACATCTCCACACAGTGTTGCACTAGGTGCAATAATGGACTTCTTGGTATAGAATATGACTCTGTTCATATTCTAAAGGCAATCCCTTGTAACCAAGGATGAGTTGCTTCTGCTGAGGAGTGTAAACAGCCAAATGACAAGCAAGTCCAAGACAATTGTAGTCTAGGTTTTGCTGCACAGACATAAAACCTTTTTAGTACACATAGACAGATTTCTGGCCCCACTCTTCATGAACACAGGCAGATGGTTGTCTATACACCACCTTTCTTTATTTCCCTTCTGTCAGATACTGCTTGCTGACCTCTTCCTTCAGTGCTCCTGCCGATAATTCCTTTTTCCTAAAAGCCCTTCTCAAATGCCTCTTTCCATTAGTCTTCATGGTTCCCTCTCCTATTTCCTTTGCTCACCTCCTATTAGTTCATCTACCTTTTCCTTCTGATTCCCACACATCCATTTTGATTGCAACCATCCTCAACCTCCACCTGCTAGCTCCTCTCCCTCTCCAAGAGTGAGGTTGTACACTAACTGCTGTGGTTCACCTCTTCATGCACTGTTTCTCAGTTGTCAGTGACCTTTCCCCTGCTTGCACTAGGTCCTTCCAACCTAGAACCTCTGGAGCTCTCCAGAAGGCATCAGGTACATTTTGAAGGATGGACACTTTTGGTCCACGTCCAATAGATCAGATCAAAGTTCAGTAACGTCTTCTGTCCAGCAATTGAACAATTAACTGGTGGAAAACTTCTCCCTGAATATCTTTCCTTAATGCTTAAGCAAGTGAGTACAAAATAATCAAGCCAAAGTTTTTTTTTAGAATGTTACTCAGATTCATTTTAATGTCCTCTTTAAGTCTCCATCATCAGAGGAACCAGTTCTCAGCTAATTTAGTTCACTTCAGGTACTAACAAAAAAAATGAGTGGATAAGGATTAGTGTTCTCCTTTTGTCATAAATGTATGTAATTTGGGTAGTTGTAAGTGACAAGATATCACTGCAGGAATTGAGGTCACTGGGAGGACTTCAGGCCAGAATGAAGGATGGAGAGCATCACTACTTCCTAGCTTCTTCCTGGCCAATGTAAGTCACTGAAGAGCAAGATAGCAGACCTAAGGACAAGATCGCTCTATCGAAGGGAAATAAGAGATTGCTGCATTCTCTGTTTCACTGAGACATGGCTCACCCCTCATGTTATAAGCATAGCACTCCAGCTCTAGAGATTCTCAATCCACCAGACGGACAGCCATTGGAAAGAGCAGAAGCAGTGGGAGCTGCTTCTTGATAAACTCATTACGAGTTTCAGATGTAGCAGTCATGCCTCACTCTTGTCCTCCCGAGCTGGACCGTCTAATGACAAAGTGCCAACCTGACTGCAACTTACATACCACCAAAGACAGATGTCAAGCCAGCACTCAATATATAGAGTGCCATGATTAACAAATAAAAAACAGTATAGCCTGATGCCTTTGACATCCTTCCTGGGAACTTCAATTAAACTAACTTCAAGACAGCTCTTCCCATCTACCATCAGTATATCTCCTGCAGCACCAGATACCCAACACATTTGACTATTGCTTCACTACCATCAGAAATGCCTACTGGTTTATTCTTCAACCACATTTTGGGATACCTAACCATTTGGCTTTCTTTCTTCTATCTGTATATAGGCAAAGAGTGAAAAGCAATGCACGAGAGGTAAGAATAACATGGTGATGGGAGGCAGAGGAGTGACTATAGGACTGCTTCGAGTCTTTGAACTGGGCCATGTTCAGGGCTCATCAGAGAACCTGAGTAATAAGCCACAGTTGTCATGAACTTTATAAAAACACCTCTAGATTACTCTTCCTGGATGGACCAAGTGATTTCCAATCTGCTGAGGGCTAGGTTGACTCTGTTCAGGAATGGCAACTCAGGAAATTACAAGAGGTCCAGGTGTGATCTTTAGAAGGCTATCTCACATGCAAAGTGGTGATTCTGGACTAAATTTGAATCACAGAGATTTGCCAACAACTGTGTCAGGGCTTGAATACCATCACCTCCTTCAAAGCAAAACCAAACAATATAAATGGCAATGAAGTGGTTTCACTTCCAGATGAGCTCCATGCTTTTTTTGATCATGTTGACCAAGAGAACTTGGAGGCACTTTCATGAATTCCAGAAGTCCCGATGGCCCTGTAATTTCAATCCCTGAGGACCACGCAGTGGCATCCTTCAGGAGAATGAACCCATAGAATCCACCTGGCCCAGAATGTGTATCAGGCTGAATACTGATGAGCTGTGCTAGTCAACTGGCTGGTGTGTTTACTGACATCTTCAACCTCTGGTTTTGGCATTTTGAGGTACCTAACTGCTTCATACAGGCATTACTCATACTGGTGCCCAAGAAAAATGAGGTAACCTGCCACAATGACCATCATCCAGTAGAACTTACATCTGCTGGGATGAGATGCTTCAAGAGGTTGGTCAAGAAGCAGATTCCATTTCATTGGTTCATTACTCGGCTCCGGAACACCGAGACAAGGTAGGTGCTCTTCATTAACTACAATTCAGCTATCAACAGTATCATCCCCTCAGTACTCCTCACTAAGCTCTAAGACCTGAGCCTTGGTGCCTCCCTGCACAACTAGATCCTTGGCTTCCTCACTGGCAGACTCCATTCAATACAGATTGGCAACAACATCTCCTCCAGTCTCACCATTAGCACAGTTCCACTGCAGGGCTGCATGCTTAAATCCTAGCTCTACTCCCTTTATACTATGATTATGCGGCTATGTACAGCTTTAAAGCCACAGTTAAGTTTGCTGTAGGCTGAATCAAAAGTGATGAATCAGCATATAGGAGAGAGACTGTAAATCTGGTTGAGTGGTGCCACCAACAACTACCTACCTCTCACTCAAAGTCAGCAAAGCCAAAGAGCTTGTTATTGACGACAGGAGGAAGAAGATGGATGTCCAGGAGCCAGTCTTATTAGGGGAACAGAGATGGAGAATGTTCGTAGCTATAAATTCCTTGGTATTAAAATATCTAACTATCTGTCCTGGGATTATCACATAAGTGTTATCACAAAGAAACCATTACTTTCTTAGAAGTTTGCAGAGATTTGGCAAAGAAGTTTGCCAAATCTGAGTGTGAGCTACCTCAACAACTATTACCCAATTGCACTCACATTAACTATCATGAAGTGCTTTGAGTGGTTGATCATGGCAAGAATCATCTCATGACTTAGCAAGAATCTGAGGACCCACTGTAATTTACCTATTGCTTCAATTGGCTTACAACGGATGCGGTCTCACTGGTTCTTCACTCAGCTTTGGATCACCTGGACAGTAGCAGCACCTATGTCAGTCTGTTGCTTATTGATTATAACTCAGTGTTCAACACCATCATATTCTCAGAAATAATCAGCAAGCTCCTAAACCTGGACTTCTGTACCTCCCTGTGCAAGTGGATTGTTGACTTCCTCATTGAGAAACTACAGTCAGTGCAAATCAGAATTAACATCTCCTCCTCACTAACAATCAACATTGGCACATCTCAAGGATGCGTGCTTAGTGCATTGCTTTACTCCCTCTGCCCCCATGACTGTCTAGCTAGGCACAGCTCAATCAATATCTATGAATTCGCCGATGACACAACTATTGTTGGCAGAATTTCAGATGCTGTCAAGGAGGCATACCATCTACCAGGGAGGTGGATCAGCTGGTTGAGTTTTGTTGCAACAACAACCTTGCACTCAACATCAGAAAGACCAAGGAATTGATTGTGGACTTCAGGAAGGGAACTTGAGGGAACACAAATCAGCATTTATCAAGGGATCAGAAGTGGAAAGGGTGAGCAGTTTCAAGTTCCTGGGTGTCAGCATCTCTGGAAATCTATCCTGAGCCCAGCATATGAATGCAATTACAAAGAAGGCATAGTTGAGGCTTTATTTCATTAGGAGTTTGAGAAGACTTCATATGTCACCAAAGATGTGCAAATTTCTACAGATGTCTCAAAGATAGCATTCTTACTGATTGCATCACCATCTGTAATGAAGGAGCCACTGCACAGGATCAGAAGAAGCCTCAGAAGGTTGCAAACTCAGCCAGCTCCACCATGGGCACCTTCTAAAGGTGTGCCATCAGTTATTAAGGACCCCCCCCCCCCCCCCCGCCGTTAGCCAGTTCATGCCCTCTTCTCATTGCTATCATCAAGGAGGAGGTATAGAAGACACACACTCAACATTTTAGGAACAGTTTCTTCCCCCCTCCATCATCAGATTTCTGACTGGACAATGGGCCCATGTACACTACCTGACTATTTCATTTGCTCTCATTTTTGCACAACAAATTTCACAACATCTACCAGTGATATTAAACCTGTTTCGGTTTCTGATACTGATTCTCTCAGCAAAAAAAAAAAATTCAATGGCCTTTTATAGGTACATAGTGGGGAGTACCCTAACTGGTTGCATCACAGTCTGGTATGGGAAAACCAATAACCAAGAATGAAAAGGGGTGCTGAAAATGGTGGATACAACCCAGTCCATCACAAACAAATCCCTCCCTACCACTGAGTACGTTTACATAAAGAAAGCAGCATCCATCATCAAAGACCCACCATCTAGGCCATGCCCTCTTCTCACCTTTACCATTAGGCAGGAGGGTCAGATGCATTTGGTCCCACACCACCAGGTTCAAAAACAGTTATTACCATACAACCATCAGACCCCTGAACTGGTATGAGTATCTTCAATCACCAATACTCTAAATTGATTCTGTGGCCTGCCAATTCAGTTCCATTACATGTTCCCAGTATTATTTTTATTTACAGCTTGTCTTCTTTTGCACATTGATTACTTGTCAGTTTTTGTATAGCTTTTCATAAAATTCTATTGTATTTCCTTTTTTCCCAGTAAATGTCTGCAAAAAATGAATCCCAAGGTAGTGTATGGTAAAATATACTTATTTCAATAATAAATTTTACTTTGAACTTTGAATCTATAATTATACGGGATCTGAGAATATTCTGGTTGTCACGTTAAAACTTTGTTTCAGAACTAGACTCCTCTAGGCAAGTTATTCCTCTGTAGCTTCACATAAGGCACTGAAATAAACAGAGATTGCTGGATATATTCAATAAGTCAAACATTATCTTTAAAGGGAAAAACAGAGTTAATTCTTCTGATCCACAACTATTCATTGTAAAGTTATATTTTGGAGGTCTGGCCTATCCATTCAACAAATGCGTGTAATTCACATGGAGGGTAATGGCTCTTGAACACGTATTTCCTTACCTTAACCTCTCATGTCAGATCAGGAAACCATTCACAGTATTGCATCCTGATCCAATTGCCCAGCAAGTGGCATTTGAACACTAATGGCTCTCCAAGCAGGTATTTGTGTTTAAGCCTTAACCCCTTTACTAAAATAGAATCATAGTGCCAATCACAGCAGGTTAGACTGGGATTTCAGTTCAAGATCCCATCTTGGCCACATTGAAGATTCTTTGCTTTCTACAGTCAAAAATTAAAATAAGACCGAAGCATTATAGTAGTCTAATAGTTTGTGTATTTTCCTCTCACCAGTGTCATTTACTAACGGCTGTGATCGTGAAACTTTCAAAACAAATAAAATAATTTTCAATTGCTGCGTGAAATGTACATTAAGTTGTCAATTCTGATGATTCTGGCAGTAAGTGCCACTGTGGCTGAATCTTTCCAAGCATCTTTGACAAGTTTAGAAACACAGAAAACCTACAGCACAATACAGGCCCTTCGGCCAACAAAGTTGTGCCGAACATGTCCCTACCTTAGAAATTACTAGGATTACCCATAGACCTCTATTTTACTAAGCTCCATGTACCTATCTAAAAGTCTTTTAAAAGACCCTACCGTATCCGCCTCCACCACCATTGCCAGCAGCCCATTCCACACACTCACCACTCTCTGAGTAAAAAACTTACCCCTGACATCTCCTCTGTACCTACTCCCCAGCACCTTAAACCTGTGTCCTCTCGTGGCAACCATTTCAGCCCTGGGAGAAAGCCTCTGACTATCCACATGATCAATGCCTCCCATCATCTTATACACCTCTATCAGGTCACCTCTCATCCTCCATCGCTCAAAGGAGAAAAGGCCAAATTCACTCAATCTATTCTCATAGGGCATGCTCCCCAATCCAGGCAATATCATTGTAAATCTCCTCTGCACCCTTTCTATGGCTTCCACATCCTTCCTGTAGTGAGGCGGCCAGAACTGAGCACAGTACTCCAAGTGGGGTCAGACCAGGGTCCTATATAGCTGCAACATTACCTTTGAGTGTCCTATGGACTCGGACCCCAAGATCCCTCTGATCCTCCACACTGCCAAGACTTTTACCATTAATACTATATTCTGCCATCATCTTTACCTTCCAAAATGAACCGCTTTACACTTATCTGGTTTGAACTCCATCTGCCACTTCTCAGCCCAGTTTTGCATCCGATCAATGTCCCGCTGTAACCTTTGACAGCCCTCCACACTATCCACAATATCTCCAACCTTTGTGTCATCAGCAAAATTATTAACCCATCCCTCCACTTCCTCATCCAGGTCATTTACAAAAATCATGAACAACAAGGGTCCCCGAAAAGATCCATGAGGCACTCCACTGGTCACCAACCTCCATGCAGAATATGACCCGTCTACAACCACTCTTTGCCTTCTGTGGGCAAGCCAGTTCTGGATCCACAAAGCAATGTCCCCTTGGGTCACATGCCTTCTTATTTTCTCAAGAAGCCTTGCATGGGGTACCTTGTCAAATGCCTTGCTGAAATCCATATACGCTACATCTACTGCCCTTCCTTCATCAATGTGTTTAGTCACATCCTCAAAAATTTAAATCAGGCTCGTAAGGCACGACCTGCCCTTGACAAGCCATGCTGACTATTTCTAATCATATTATGCCTCTCCAGATGTTCATAAATCCTGCCTCTCAGGATCTTCTCCATCAACTCCTCCCTCCCTCTGCAACTGGATCCTAGACTTCCTCACTGGGAGACCTCAATCAGTCCAGATCGGGAGCAGCATCTCCAACACCATCACACTGAGCACGGGGGCTCCCCAGGGTTGCGTGCTCAGTCCACTGCTGTTCACTCTGCTGACCCACGACTGTGCTGCAACACACAGCTCGAACCACATCATCAAGTTCGCTGATGACACGACCATGGTGGGTCTCATCAGCAAGAATGATGAGTCAGCTTACAGAGAGGAGGTGCAGCAGCTAACAGACTGGTGCAGAGCCAACAACCTGTCTCTTAATGTGAACAAAACAAAAGAGATGGTTTTTGACTTCAGGAGGGCAAGGAGCGACCACTCCCCACTGAACATCGACAGCTCCTCGATAGAGTTCGTAAAGAGCACCAAATTTCTTGGTGTTCACCTGACGGAGAATCTCACCTGGTCCCTCAACACCAGCTCCATAGCAAAGGAAGTCCAGCAGTATCTCGACTTTCTGCGAAGGCTGAGGAAAGTCCATCTCCCACCCCCCATCCTCATCACATTCTACAGGGGTCGTATTGAGAGCATCCTGAGCAGCTGCATCACTGCCTGGTTCGGAAATTGCACCATCTTGGATCGCAAGAACCTGCAGCAGATAGTGAGGTCAGCTGAGAAGATCATCAGGGTCTCTCTTCCCGCCATCACGGACAGTTACACTACACGCTGCATCCGCAAAGGAAACAGCATTATGAAGGACCCCATGCACCCCTCATACAATCTCATCTCCCTCCTGCCATCAGGGAAATGGCTCCAAAGCATTCGGGGTCTCACAACCAGACTATGTAACAGTTTCTTCCCCCAAGCTATCAGACCCCTCAATACCCATAGCCTGGACTGACACCTTGCCCTTTTGTCCTGTTTATTATTTATTGTAATGCCTGCATTGTTTTTGTGCACTTTATGCAGTCCTGTGTAGGTCTGTAGTCTAGTGTAGCTTTCTCTGTGTTGTTTTTTTTATGTAGTTCAGTCTAGTTTTTGTACTGTGTTATGTAACACCATGGTCCTGAAAAACGTTGTCTCATTTTTACTATGTACCGTACCAGCAGTTATGGTCGAAATGACAATAAAAGTGACTTGACTCGACTTGACTTGAACTTACCAACCACTGAAGTAAGACTCACTGGTCTATAATTTCCTGGGCTATCTCTATTCCCTTTCTTGAATAAAGGAATAACATCCACAACTCTCCAATCCTCTGGAACCTCTCCTGTCCCCATTGATGACACAAAGACCATCGTCAGAGGCTCAGCAATCTCCTCCCTCACCTCCCACAGTAGCCTGTGGTACATTTCGTCCAGTTCCAGCAACTTATCCAACTTGATGCCTTCCAAAAGCTCCAGCACATCCTATTTCTTAATATCTACATGCTCAAGCTTTTCAGTCTGCTGCAAGTCATCACCACAATCACTAAGATCCTTTTCCATAGTGAATACTGAAGTAAAGTATTCATTAAGTACCTCTGCTATTTCCTCTGGTTCCATACACACTTTCCCACTGTCCCACTTGATAGGTCCTATTCTTTCACATCTTATCCTCTTGCTCTTCACATACTTGTAGAATGCCTTGGGGTTTTCCTTAATTTTGCCCACCAAAGCCTTCTCATTGCCCCTTCTGGCTCTCCTAATTTCCTTCTTAAGCTCCTTCCTAGTAGCCCTATAATCTTCTAGATTAACATTACCTTACTCTCCAAACCTTTGGTAAGCTTTTCTTTTCTTCTTGACTAGAGTTATTACAGCCTTTGTATACCACAGTTCCTGAACCCTACCATAACTTCCCTGTCTCATTGAAACGTACCTATGCAGAACTCCATCCAAATCTCCCCTGAATATTTGCCACATTTCTTCCGTAATTTTCCCTGAGAACATCTGTTTCCAATTTAAGCCTCCAATTTCCTGCCTGATAGCCTTATAATTCCCCTTACACCAATTAAACATTTTTCTAACTTGTCTGTTCCTATCTCTCTCCAATACTATTGTAAAGGAATAGAATTATAATCACTATCTCCAAAATGCTCTCCCACTGAGAGATCTCACACCTGACCAATACCAAATCAATTACAGCCTCTCCTCTTGTAGTCTTATCTACATACTGTGTCAAGAAACCTTCCTGAACACAGCTAACAAACTCCACCCCATCTAAACCCCTTGCTCTAGGGAGATGCCAATCGATATTTGGGAAATTAAAATCTCCCATCACGACAACTCTGTTATTATTACACCTTTCCAGGATCTGTTTCCCTATCTGCTCCTCAATATCCCTGTTACTATTGGGCGGCCTATGAAGAACACCCAGTAAAATTATTGACCACTTCCTGTTCCTAATCTCCACCCACAGAGACTCCATAGACAATCCCTCCATGGCGTCCACCTTTTCTGCAGCCAAGACACTATTTCTAATCACAGTGCCATGCCCCCAACCTCTTTTGCCTCCCTCCCTGTCCTTTCTGAAACATTTAAGACCCAGCACTTGAAGTAGCCAATCCTGTCCCTGCACCATCCAAATCTCTGTAATGGCCACCACATCATATCTCCATTGCTAGAGAATATTTTATTTATTATCTTTGAGCTATTCAATGTGACATTTAAACCTTACTTAAAACCTATGATCCTCAGCCATTAATGTGTGCAAGTACTCAAATGTCAAAAGTTTTATTTCTATAATACTTGTAATGAAGTTAGAGCTATAGATGTTGTCTACCATGGATTTAAGTAAGGTGTTTGATAGGGGAGGCTCATCGAGAGGATTAAGATGCATGGGATCCATGGGGAATTGGCTGTTTGGATTCAGAACTGGCTTGTCATAGTGGTACTGGTCGAAGGGACTTATTCCAGCTGGAAGTCTGTCATTAATGGTGTTCTGCAAGGATCTGTACTGGGGTCTTTTCTGTTTTTGATATATATGAATGACAAGGATAAAAATATAGATGGGTGGTTTAATAAGTTTGCAGATGATACGAAGATTGGTGGTGTTGTGGATAGTGTAGAAGGCTGGCAAAGAATACAGTGTGATATAGATTGGTTCAGATATGGCAGATGGAGCTTAACCTAGCCAAATGTGAAGTATTGCACATTGGTACGTCAAATATAAAGACTTTACATTGTTACAGGCAAGACCCTCAATAGTATTTATGAGCAGAGCCATCAAGTTCATAGCTCTCTAAAGAGTGGCTACACATGCTAGTAAGATAGATAAAAAGGCATATGGCAAGCTTGCATTTATTTGCCGAAGCATTGAGTTCATAAGTCAGAAAGTTCTATTGCAGGTAATGAAACCCTAGTTAGGCCACATCTGAAATATTGTATATAGTTCTAGTCACACCACAATATGAAGATATCAATGATTTGGAGAGAGTGCAGAAGAGTGAAGAAGTTCACTGGGATGCTGCCTGGATTAGAGGGCATGTGCTATCATGAGAGGTTTAACAAACTTAGGTTGTTTCCTCGGGAGCAAGGAGGCTAAGAGGAGATCTGATAGAGGTTTATCAGATTATGAGAGTAATGGAGTAGAAAATTGGCATCTTTTTCCCAGAGCTGAAATGTCCAAGTCTGGAAGCCATACATTTAAGGTGAGAGGGAGTAATTTCAAAGTGTTAAGACATACTCAGGAGTTAGAGTACATAGCAAATATTAATTTCAATGGCAACCAGTCTTTATACTTGAATGTGGATTGTAGATTGAATTTACAATGTAGCTCTGAACAATGGTGCTCCTGGAGGTGTAGACTAGCGGTTGATCACCTGAGATTTCTGAATGTGCATGAATGCAGCCAGAGGGACAATGGAGATTAACTTTCATTATGGGTGTCTGGAGTGTTGGAGGTGTTTGAAAATTATATGTAATCCAAAGGAAATATTAAAAATACACTGTCACTATATAGAACTGTCCTGCTGTGACCTTTAATCTTTAGCATATAAAAATGTCATGTAATAGGGGGTCAGGTGGGCCTGTTCTTCCAAGAGCGTCTTGAGTATGATGCCTGCTGCTTGTTTTGCTGAATAAAGATTCCTATATCCACCAGCTTCAGAGTCTCCATGGTGACTTTGTTTACAGTCACAACATAAAGGAGATATGGGGTAAATTTTTGCTCAAGAGTGGTGGGTCCTGAAAAGCACTGCCCGGGGCAGTGATAGAAGCAGATACATTAGGAACTTTTAAGAGATGTTTAGACAGGCAATGAATGTGAGGAAAATTGAAGGATATAGACATTGTGTAGGCAGAAGAGATTAGTTTAGCTGGGTATTTGATTACTAATTTAATTGGTTTGTTACAATATATTGGAACAAAGGGCCTGTTCCTGTACTGTACTGTTCTATGTTCTATGTCATACAAATAAGACTGAATTGTCAATATTAACTTTACATTCAGGGGCTAATATAATTTCATCAGTGAACTTAACCCAGCATTGTTTTGGTACAAAATAATATTTGCATACCAAGTATTGTGAACCCTGCAGAAATCCAGGCCATTTATTGGAATGTGCAGTGATGAACTAGTGGCTGGCATTCCTTATATGCACAGGGTTAGAACGCGTGAAAAAATTGTTATGACACCATCTTTGTCAGTTTTCACATGGAGACTTACGATATCTCTGGACAGTCAAGCACAGAAATCAGGTGGTTTCTATCTGCATTCTCTGCTCTTCTAGTAATTAACCTCCCGTTGTTTCTTGCCAGGATGGAAACTCGTAGAGGCATATGAAACTGCAGTACTGACAGGATAGAGATCACTGAACTTACCAGGAGCAGTTGTCTCGGACTATTAAAGTGGAAGTAATTTTTATAAATGATGTTATCAATCTTCTTGATTGGTACACAACCTCTCTGGACCTGAAGGTTAACCTACCTAAATGTCAAAATTCATTCATTCAGAAGATAATTATTGTTGGACACACAGTATGAAATGTCTATTTTTGATTTTTAATATTTGTCCTTCTATTTCTACCTTTCTAAATCCTTGTGGAGATATAAGAGATTGCAGATATGAGAATCTGTATTAAAAAAATGAACTGCAGGAGGAACTCAGCTGGTTAGGCAGCATCTCTGAGGGGCAATGAGCAGTCAATGTTCCAAGCAGAGATCTGATAGCCAGTATAGAGAGGTGAGACGACTTGGACAGGATGCAATAGATGGATGTAGGTGAGGGGGTATTTTTTGGCAAGTAAAATCAGGTGGGAGAGGGAAAGGTGGAAATAAAAACAGAGGTAGATACTCTGTGATAAGAAATTATTTTGCTAATTCCATTTGGATTAACTGTTCTAATGTCTTGGTTTAAGGTCCGTGTGTCTTCCTTGATCTGATCAGTTAAGAAGATAAATTGTTTCTTTTCCCCGCTCATACAAGTCCGAAGTCCCTGAAGAGTGTAATTTCCAAAATTAAATTTTCATCACTGCAGGTTCCAAAGAAAACTTCATAGAAAGGCAAATGGTACAAAATCTGAGCTAATGGATGTAATTCAGTCACTGAACAACATATCGGAGAGGAAATTTCTGTGATAATAGTACATTAACTCATAATGAGTCACTTCTTTAGCTTGGTTGGCATCTATCCAACTATGAATCATACACAGCCATCAAAATTTGGTGTTTCTGCATTTACACTGATGATGAAATAAGTTGAATCTAAGAAAACAAGTTCTCCTGCTTGTTCCACAACTGTTAAATGATAGCCTCTAGCTCTTTGACTTTGCTTCTTGCTAAAGCTACAGCTTGATGTGGTGGTGAATCCTCACCATTTGCTTCTGCACCACCTGAAGCCTTTTATATCCCTCTGATGCACATCTGATTAACAGTACATATTCTATGAAGACTAAAAATATGACTTACTGGAAATTTTATTAAGTAGGTTTGTTCTTCTACTGTGCCTGTTTTGGTAATTGACTAAAGTTGATGGTTACCAACCATGTCCAATACTGACTTCTTCAGTGAGAGAAATGTCCTCTTCACAATGAATTCAAGTTAGGCTCCTCTGCTGATTTTGTTCAATGGCGTGTTGTTGAAATCAATTGTGAGTGAAGCAATAATACAAACTATACTTTCCTTGGCAGTGATGGGATCCTAGTTCTAAATGCCGTAGCCAAATAAACATTATTTTTCTATCTATCCTGTCGAGCCCTGTTAGAATTTTAAGTTACAGTTGATTTCACTATTGATTCTTACAGACCTGTTGTCTCATTTTTACTATGTACCGTACCAGCAGTTATGGTCGAAATGACAATAAAAGTGACTTGACTCGACTTGACTTGAACTTACCAACCACTGAAGTAAGACTCACTGGTCTATAATTTCCTGGGCTATCTCTATTCCCTTTCTTGAATAAAGGAATAACATCCACAACTCTCCAATCCTCTGGAACCTCTCCTGTCCCCATTGATGACACAAAGACCATCGCCAGAGGCTCAGCAATCTCCTCCCTCACCTCCCACAGTAGCCTGTGGTACATTTCGTCCAGTTCCAGCAAGTGGAAATAAGTCCAGGACCAGCCTATTGGCTCAGGTGACTGACCCTTCGAGGGAGAAGTTGTAAAGTTTGATGGCCACAGGCAAGAATGACTTCCTATGATGCTCAGTGTTGCATCTCGGTGGAATGAGTCTCTGGCTGAATGTACTCCTGTGCCTAACCAGTACATTATGGAGTGGATGGGAGACATTGTCCAAGATGGCATGCAACTTGGACAGCATCCTCTTTTCAGACACCACCGTCAGAGAGTCCAGTTCCACCCCCACAACATCACTGGCCTTACGAATGAGTTTGCTGATTCTGTTGGTATCTGCTACCCTCAGCCTGCTGCCCCAGCACACAACAAACATGATAGCACTGGCCACCACAGACTCGTAGAACATCCTCAGCATTATCCGGCAGATGTTAAAGGACCTCAGTCTCCTCAGGAAGTAGAGATGGCTCTGACCCTTCTTGTAGACAGCCTCAATGTTCTTTGATCAGTCCAGTTTATTGTCAATTCGTATCTCCAGGTATTCGTAATCCTCCACCATGTCCACACTGACCCCTTGGATGGAAACAGGGGTCACCAGTGCCTTAGCCCTCCTCAGGTCCACCACCAGCTCCTTAGTCTTTTTCACATTAGAACATAGAACATAGAATAGTACAGCACATTACAGGCCCTACGGCCCACAATGTTGTGCCAACCCTCAAACCCTGCCTCCCATATAACCCCCCACCTTAAATTCCTCCATATACCTGTCTAGTAGTCTCTTAAACTTCACTAGTGTATCTGCCTCCACCACTGACTCAGGCAGTGCATTCCACGCACCAACCACTCTCTGAGTGAAAAACCTTCCTCTAATATCCCCCTTGAACTTCCCTCCCCTTACCTTAAAGCCATGTCCTCTTGTACTGAGCAGTGGTGCCCTGGGGAAGAGGCGTTGGCTGTCCACTCTGTCTATTCCTCTTAATATCTTTTACACCTCTATCATGTCTCCTCTCATCCTCCTTCTCTCCAAAGAGTAAAGCCCTAGCTCCCTTAATCTCTGATCATAATCCATACTCTCTAAACCAGGCAGCATCCTGGTAAATCTCCTCTGTACCCTTTCCAATGCTTCCACATCCTTCCTATAGTGAGGTGACCAGAACTGGACACAGGACTCCAAGTGTGGCCTAACTAGAGTTTTATAGAGCTGCATCATTACATCGCGACTCTTAAACTCTATCCCTCGACTTATGAAAGCTAACACCCCATAAGCTTTCTTAACTACCCTATCTACCTGTGAGGCAACTTTCAGGGATCTGTGGACATGTACCCCCAGATCCCTCTGCTCCTCCACACTACCAAGTATCCTGCCATTTACTTTGTACTCTGCCTTGGAGTTTGTCCTTCCAAGGTGTATCATCTCCCACTTCTCCCAGTTGAACTCCATCTGCCACTTCTCAGCCCATTTCTGCATCCTATCAATATCTCTCTGCAATCTTTGACAATCCTCTACATTATCTACAACACCACCAACCTTTGTGTTGTCTGCAAACTTGCCAACCCGCCCTTCTACCCCCACATCCAGGTCGTTAATAAAAATAACGAAAAGTAGAGGTCCCAGAACAGATCCTTGTGGGACACCACTAGTCACAACCTTCCAATTTGAATGTACTCCCTCCACCATGACCCTCTGCCTTCTGCAGGCAAGCCAATTCTGAATCCACCTGGCCAAACTTCCCTGGATCCCATGCCTTCTGACTTTCTGAATAAGCCTACCATGTGGAACCTTGTCAAATGCCTTACTAAAATCCATGTAGATCACATCCACTGCACTACCCTCATCTATATGCCTGGTCACCTCCTCAAAGAACTCTATCAGGCTTGTTAGGCATAATCTGCCCTTCACAAAGCCATGCTGACTGTCCCTGATCAGACCATGATTCTCTAAATGCTCATAGATCCTATCTCTAAGAATCTTTTCCAACAGCTTTCCCACCACAGACGTAAGGCTCTGATGATTAAGCTGCAGATGATTCTGCTTGCACCATATGACAAAGTTTCCCACTGTAGCCCTGTACTCAGCCTCATCTCCCTTGCTGATGCATCCAACTATGGCAGAGTCATCAGAAAACAAAAAGCAAGTAGATTAGTGGGCTAAGCACACAGTCTTGTGGTGCACCTGTGCTGATGACTCAGCAATAGTTGGGTGTACAAAGGGAGGATGGGAAGAGAATGGAGGACTTCGTCAAATGGTGACTATTGATCATGTGGTGAGGACCTGCAAGTACCTGGGGGTGTACTTAGATGACAGATTTGAGTGGAGCACCAACACAGAGGCTGTATACAAGAAAGGTCAGTGTCACCTCTATTTCCTGAGGAGAGTGAGGTGCTTTGAAGTACACAGGCCTCTAACTTCACATGATCTACCAGTCTGTTGTCACCAGTACAATCCTCTGTGCGATGGTGTGCTGGGGCAATGGTATTAACATGGGTGATGCCGACAGGCTCAATAGAAAACTGATTAGAAAGTCTGGCTCTGTTTTAGGATTCAAGCTGGACACACTAGAGGCTGTGGTAGAACAAAGGATCCGACAGAAAATCCTGGCAATTCTGGACATAGTTTCTCACCCTCTGCACGCCACCTTGGCTGAACAGAGGAGCACTTGTAGTAATAGACTAGGACATCTGCGCTGCTCCAAAGAGGGCTATATTAAGTCATTCTTACCCTCGGCCATTAGGCTCTATAATGAGTCAACCTGTAGCCAGAGAAGTGATGACACCTGTTAGACTGTTAGACTGTTTGTGGTAACTTTTTTTATAATTCTTTCTTACTTCTCTTCTAATATTTGTATATTTGTATATCAGTGCACTTGTAATGTTACTGTGACACTGTAATTTCCTTTGGGATCGATAAAGTATCTATCTATCTACCCATCTGATGGAGGTCATGGAGAAGCTGTCATTGCCAATCCATTGCAAGTGAACAAATTCAGGACCAATTACACGAGGCCAAGTTTTTGAAGCATATTGATTAGTTTTCAGGGGCTGATCATATTGAATGCTGAGCTGTATCCGATAAAGAGCATATGATGTATGCATCTCTGCTGTCCAGATGTTCCAGGGTTGAGTGAAGAGCCAATGAAATGGCATCTGCTGTGGACCTGTTCTGCCAGTATGCAAATTGGAATGGATCCAAGTCACTCCTCAAGCAGGAGTTGATATGAGTCATCACCAACCTCTCAAAATACTTCCTCACAGTGGATGTAAGTGGTACTGGATGATAGTTATTGAGGCAGGTTCCACTTCTTTTTAGGCACCAGTATAATTGAAGTCTGGATACTTCAGACTGCCAAAATGGAAGGTTAAATATATTAGTGAATGCTCCAGCCTCCTGAGCAGCATGGGTCTTTAGTAATTGGCCTGGTAATCCGTCTGGGCTGTTCAAATATTGCTTCCATCGCCAAAGTTGAACCAGCCTGCAATTATTCAAATATTCTTTTCCTCTCCTTTTAAATAGCAGCAAAGCATTTGCACCGTGCTCATAAAGGTTCTCCAATCTGAGACGTTAATTTTGTTTCTCTTCCCACAGATGCTGCCTGACCTGCTCCATTGGGAACAATGTTGAGAGTCCTCCAGTCTTCTGTCATCTTCCCACCTTCACTTCCCTCTACTCGCATCATTTTCTAACAGACGAAATAAAAAGCAATCATCACTTTCCTTGCATTTACTACATACTGGCTGTAAAATATTTTCCAGAATACAATTTGGGATTTTTTTTACTCTGTACCTTTTACGTTGGCTGCGTCCCAGTTTATTTTAGCTTCAAGTTACCTCTGATAATGCCCTTGTGTTTTCCCATTTATCATAGAAGATGAACACCCTGGACTTTCCATTCCAGCATCATACATGAAACCCACTCATCTGGGACAATTCTAATAAATCTCTTCTGCACCAACTTTCAAAGGTTCCAGAGGTGAAGAGAAGATAGTGTTCCTCAAACATACATAATGCTTCATCGAACAATATATAAATGTGACAACGGAGTGGGAGTGGGAACAATATTTTTAATAAGGTAAGCAACCAAAAGTTCCCTTTTGCATTTAATTTCCACAATGTAGAGGAGTTTGCATTGCAAACAGTAGATCCAATGTAGAAATTGTTCAATGTTTTGCCCAGGGCGTTTGGAGCCTCAGATGTAGAAATGAAAAGGCTGAAGGACAGGTATATGTGGATGAAATGCTATGAGAAGGGAATGGAATTTAAGGATGATGGAAGATTTTGACAAATGAAACAAATCTCTTCAGAATCCTTCAAAGAAGTGTGGACAGAGAAATGCATTTGGTGGTGCTATCCATTAACTTGGAGGTGGCAGATATAGTGAAGGGCAACATGTTGTATGTTCAGTTTAGTGCTTGGAAATAGAAATGGTGAAGAACCCAACAGTGATGCTGAGTGGAAAGTAAATTGAAAGGGAAGAAGTGCAGTAAATGGGACAGATGTGATCGAGACCTTGCCAGACTCAGTGAAGGAAAATCACGAACGAAGCTCTGGGCTGAGGTAACATTGCAGGACAGATGCAATGGAGATAAAAGATAGGAAGAAATTTAGTTACAGTTAAATGTGGGTATTTCACTGTACACTCAGTGGCCACATTATTCGGTAAATTTTAACACCTGCTTGTTAATGCAAATATCTAATTAACCAATTAGATGACAGCAAGTCAGTGCATAAAAGTATGCAGACGTGACCAAAAGGTTCATTTGTTGTTCAGACCAAACATCCAAATGAGTATGAAATGTGAGCTAAGTGACTTTGACTGTGGAACGATTGTTGATGCCAGACAGAGTGGTTTGAGCATCTCAAAACTATTCATCTCCTGGTACTTTTATGACAACAGAGAATGGTGCAGAAAACAAAAAAACATACGGTGAGCAGAAGTTCTGTGTGCAAAATTGCCTTGTTAATGAGAGAGGTCAGAGGAGAATGGTCAAACTGGCTCAAGCCAACAGGAACGTGGCAGTAACTCAACCACACGTTACAATAGTGACGTGCAGAAAAACACTTCTGAATGCTCAATACATTGAACCTTGAAGTGGATGAGCTCAAGCAGCAGAAAACCTCAAACAATCATTCAGTAGCCACTTTATTAGGTAGTGTATATAAATAATCAATTTTCTTATTACTATTTATTCTAGTTTATTTATTTTATTTGTGCTGATAGCTCAGAAAACATAGCTCTAGTGATACATTTCCCAAATTTAACAATAAAGTTTCTTCTGAGAATTAACTTTCAGTTCAGGATTAAGTAATCACCTAATCCCAATAACATGATCAATCCATTACTATTCCTCTGCTCAACACAAATAGATTTTTAAATCTGTTTTTCTGCATAAATACTCGAACTGCGGTTCAATATCTCCCATCAATATTACCACTCCTTCGTTGCCTATCCTCACTGAAAGCCTTGAACCCAGCAATACTTCACAGAGAATATTAATGCAATGGTACATAATTTCCTGGAATGTGGAGACTTTTTGCATTGATCAATGTTACTCAACTTTGTTATTTAATATTCTGCGTGTTAGTGTGCGATAGAATTTAGTTTGAATGTTTTTCTTGTTCTTTTTTTCCTTTCAAATTGTGATTATGTATCTTCTTATCTTAACTTTTTTGGTGCTCTATATTCATAAGGCAAAGATTCCAATAATGTTGTTCTCCTTTTCCTTCATTAGTGATTCACTTTGATTCCTTCCATTTATCACATTAAACGCCTGCTTACTTTCCATGGTAGGTTTGTGGTTATTGCTTTAACTGCTGTTGACAAGGTGTTGTACCAGCAATCTTTGTCTTCACACCAGACCTCTTGTGTTAGAATGCAGAACAACATTAGCAGAAGGATTGCAACTGCATTGTCTGATGTTTCTGTCACCACCAATTTGATAATACTACAATCCGACCGAGCTTTCTAGGTGGGATACCAGGGTTGAATGCAGTACTCCGGAAGGTGATGAAACAGAGCTCATGGCAACAGGGACATAACTTCCACCTCTTGCATTTCAGGTCTTGAGAAACTAGAAGCCAGCTGTATATTAACCTTTCTCGTAATTTTCATACATTTCTGTGGTTGATCATTTATTCACGTTTCCTTGTTTTGAACCATTCAAAAAGTACTCTGATCTGACTTGCCTCAGTTCACAATGGATTTCATGTTTTCCCACTCCATCTGTCATAAATTTTGCCCTAAAGCATAATCTATTAATGCCCTTGTAATTTCTTGCCTCCATCTGCACTAAATACTTTGCACCACTTTGATATTCTCTTCTCAGTTCTTTCATCCAAGTGTTGAACAGCTGTGGCCCCAGTATGTATGCCTGAGATATCACCTGTCAGACACAGCCGATGTGACTGCATATCCACTGTACTTGCTTGCTGTCTCCCATCTCATAATCCAATTTCATACTGAAGTATTTAAATTAGCTCAAATTCTATTAACTTATTTTAAGAGCTTTTTAATTGTGCTAAATGTCTTCAGAAATATACAAATAACCTGCTTATCTACCACACAAGAATTCAACTGGAAACATTAAGCATGATTTGCTCTTTATAGAACTATACTGGCTCTCACACATCAACTCAAATTTATCGAAGTGCTCACTCACATAACAGATCATAATATTTCCCCCACCACTGACAATACGATGATAGGTCTGTAATTTTCATCTCCATGATAAGCAACGTTTCAGGCTCCTTTAATCCATCATGGAGGCAGTCACCCAATTCTCTCACTTGTCACCCTCTTAACCTGTGTCTGAAGCCCAGGTACCTTGCCCCTTCACGTTATGCCAAGGATACAGCTCCTTCACATTCCAGGCTACCGGAGGTGATGTAGTAACCATATAACCATATAACAATTACAGCACAGAAACAGGCTATCTCGGCCCTTCTAGTCCATGCCGAATGCTTATTCTTACCTAGTGTCACCAACCTGCACTCAGCCCATAACCCTCTATTCCTTTCCTGTCCATATACCTATCCAATTTTTTTAAAAAAATGACACTTCAGTAACTTCAGTTTGAAGACCTCTACTGTAACACTAAGACCATAAAACCATAAGATATAGGAGCAGAATTAGGCTACTTGATCCATTGAGTCTGCTCTGCCATTTCATCATGGCTGATCCAACTTTCCTCTCAGCCCCAACCAATCTCTTGCCTTCTCCCCATATCCCTTCATGCCCTGACCAATAAAGAATCTATCAACTGCTGCCTTAAATATACCCAGTGACTTGGCCTCCACAGCTGCCTGTGGCAACGGATTCCACAGATTTAGCACTCTCTGGCTAAAGAAATTCCTCCTTAACTTCATTCTAAAAGAATGCCCCTCTATTCTGAGGCTGTATCCTCTGGTCTTAGACTCTCCCACCATAGCAAACACCCTCTCCACATCCACTCTCCTAAGGCCTTTCAACATTCAATAGGTTTCATTGAGATCAACTGTCATCCTGCTGAAGTCCAGTGAGTACAGGCCCAGAGTCATCAATCAATCTTCATATGATAAAACTTTCAATCTTGGAATCATTTTTGTGAACTTCCTTTGAACTCTCTCTTTTTTGGTCTTCTTCATAACTTTCCCAACACTAGTGCACTTTTTGTGGTACTGACAAAAATTAAGCAATATTTTAAGTGTTTTCTACTCCATGAACTGTAAAGCCTTCATGTGAATGATATTCTATTACTGTATTCTGGCAATATATATACCTAGCACTTTAGTAAAGCTTTGCTTTCTTTGTTACATTGTCAAGAAATTAGAGAAAATGTGTTTACCCAAGAGCCCTTCAACATTATTCTATAGTAACTTAATCCCACACACTGTCATTTAAACCTTATTTTTAAAGCACCTGCACTGCTTTATCATTGTCGTATTTATTTTGTTATTTACAAAGTCATCTGAATAACTAATCACATGATCTGCAAATGTCCATTACATCTTTGTTCTCAATTGCTCTTCTACCTCTGCTAAGCGAGTCTGATAAACTCAAATTATTTGTTATCCAGGCATTTTATGTAGATTGAAATTATTAAAAATAATATAATTAAATATCAGCCGTGATTGAATGGTGTTGTCGGGTAACGTAATTGGTGGAAATGTACATAATGCACAACCACCAACATTGAGTCGGGGTTCACTTTAAGAGATTGGGCTGTCGCGATGATGTAATTACATAAAGGACTTTATGTAAGGACGTTGTGTTCAGGTTTCAGAGTTCTTTATAAGTGTTGTTACAGCTCTTAAACTTAAAATGCCTCATGACATTTTATTTGTGAAAACTTACAGTGGAGCAGGCTCAATAGGCTGAATGGCCCAATTTTGTTCCAACATCTTAGTCTTACATTGAACCCTGGGGTATTCCACCTTTCTCAATGTGGTTCTATGCCTCTCACAAATGGTTTCTATTTATGCCACATATTATATAATGGTGTGATTTGAGAACATCTTTTTTCAAGTGGGAAAAAATGGGGATTATTGAGTTTGCCAATTAAAATCTTCCCTTACTTTTCTCCAGGCTGAGGTCCTACAAACTGATTCAGTAACATTGTGTCAGAGATAAGAGGTGTGAAGTTCCAACATACACTGAAGTAACTACAAACTTGCAAGTCACTATGACAACATGCAAATACTCAGCCTAATCTATAAGTGACTCCATCAATATGGTGGACAATTAACTACTCTCAAACTACCTGCTAAGCCAAGTAGTTCAAATAAAAAGAAGACATCCACAACAAATGCAGGCCTTGCCTATAACATGCATTTGTCAGGAAATGTAGAGCAGGCTTATCCCAAAATCAGAGCAGCAGATTGATGCACCATCAATAACTCTCTGAGACGTGAGGTGAGATATAGGCTTTCATTGACTGGAAGAAAGAACAAGCAGCAATTGACCACCATGCTACATCCTGGAGACTGAGGGCAGGGCTCAGGCCCCAATCGCCTTTATACCGGGGTCTGTGGGAGCAGCTACGGTCAGTGGGAGGGGCAACAGGAGCAGTCAGCGGGGGGGGGGGGGGGGCGTGTCCAGACAGGTATATGTAGTTCACCACACAGAGATAATTTAGCAGTGAGCAATAACTTTAATAATAAATTGCAAAATAATAAGCCATGAGGGGCCATAAACACCACAAGCAGCAAGGTAACCGAAGGGTGGGAGCAACTGGTCAAGGCTGGCTGGTTGAAATGAGTGAACAAGGACTGTAGATGAGACCTTGTTCTCATCTGGGCTTAAATAGACTGCAGGTGATGCATTGGAAATGAGTGGCAGGTGACTCCTGTTAGCAAGGTGGATACTGGGAGAGGAGGCCTGACAGCATTTCCCTTAAGCAAGTAGAAGAACATAATGTTGTTCATATTGTTATTCGTGAAAACAATTGATTGCTAGTAGAAACTGAAAGACAATGCTCGTGTAAGTTCTGACTATGATGCATTTGGCCAATGAGTCATTTGATATCATTGGTCTCCAGTCAGTACAGCAAGCGGGAAGTACTTTTCCAGCAATGCTTGCAGACCTGGAAAGAAAGGAAATTTCTTGACTATGTCCTTTCATTGAGGACGTCATCTGTCATTAAAGACGCTCACCATTCTCAGCTAGTATAGGAAGGAGCCACAAGGTCGACACTTAATGATTTAGGAACAGTTATTTTCTTCTCTTCCAACTGGTATATGAATGGCCTATAGTCTGATGAATGCTGCCTTACTATTCCTCTAGTTATTTGTCTGTTTATTTATATATTGTAAATTATAGCAATTTTAATGTATTGCACCGTTCTGCTGCCGCAGAACAACTAATTTCACAACGTACTGTATTACAGTGATAATAAACCTGATTCTAATACAAAACTAAATTAACAATTTGCCCTGTACTTGTATCAGAGCTACTGAATTAATTGGCCCCAACCATCGACCCTGAGGTGATCACATTCCCTTCCCCACACAGCAATTATCATCGCAGGATAACTGGATTTTCCCTGGGATGATTATTCACCCAATCCCTACGTGTCTCCATCCACAGGTTCACCTCTCCTTCCTCTCGCTTTGAATTGGAATCGGGTTTAATATCACCGAAACATATTGCGAAATTTGATGTTTTGCAGCAGCAGTATTGTACAATACATAGAAATACTATACAGTACAATATATAAATTATATAATTGAAAAGAGAGAGCAAAAATAGTGAGGTAGCATTATTGGGTTGGTTCATTGCCCATTCAGGAATCTGATGGCAGAGGGCAAGAAGCTGTTCCAAAATCATTGAGTGTCCAAATTCCTGAAAACTCCACTCTGATGTTAGTAATAAGAAGAGAACATGTTGTGGGTGATGGGGTTCCCTAATTATGGATGCCACCTTTTTGAAGTATTGCCTTTTGATGATGTCCTTGATGCTGGGGAGGCTAGTGCCCATAATGGAGCTGACTGAGTTTGTAACCCTCTGCAGTTTTTCCCAGTCCCGTGCAGTGGCCCCTCCACACCAAGTGGTATTGCAACCAGTTAAAGTGCTCTCCACAGTAGTATATCTGCAGAAATTTGCCAGATGCTTTGGTAATATATCAAATCCCCTCAAGCTCCAAATGAAATAGAGCCATTGGCATACCTTCTTCATTATTACATTAATATGTTGGGCCCAGGATAGATCTTCAGATAGATAGATAGATAGATACTTTATTCATCCCCATGGGGAAATTCAACTTTTTTCCAATGTCCCATACACTTGTTGTAGCAAAACTAATTACATACAATACTTAACTCAGTAAAAAATATGATATGCATCTAAATCACTATCTCAAAAAGCATTAGTAATAGCTTTTAAAAAGTTCTTAAGTCCTGGCGGTAGAATTGTAAAGCCTAATGGCATTGGGGAGTATTGACCTCTTCATCCTGTCTGAGGAGCATTGCATCGATAGTAACCTGTCGCTGAAACTGCTTCTCTGTCTCTGGATGGTGCTATGTAGAGGATGTTCAGAGTTATCCATAATTGACCATAGCCTACTCAGCGCCCTTCGCTCAGCTACCGATGTTAAACTCTCCAGTACTTTGCCCACGACAGAGCCCGCCTTCCTTACCAGCTTATTAAGATGTGAGGCGTCCCTCTTCTTAATGCTTCCTCCCCAACACGCCACCACAAAGAAGAGGGCGCTCTCCACAACTGACCTATAGAACATCTATAGATGTTGACACCCAGGAACTTGAAACTACTCACCCTTTCCACTGATGAAGACTGGTGTGGGAATTCCTTGGCCTTACTGATGTTGAGTGCATGGTTGTTGTTGCTACACCATTCAGCCACCTGATCTATCTCACTCTTGTATGCCTCCTCATCACTATCTGAGATTCTCCCTTTGATCTCTATGGCATCTCCTTACTTCCACCCTCCCCCTTATTCTGTCATTGAACATATCCAATAGTAATCTGACCCCTCCATAACTCTCATCTTTCACCCCAATAGCCTCTTTCTTTCTCCCCAGTTTGAATTCTTTGCCTGACCTGCATGACCCTTCAATCTCTTGTTGAATATCCCAATACAATCACTGATCTCTCGTCAGCACATTAACGGATATTTCCATTTCTGTAAGCTGCACCCACTTCCTTGACTATCTATAGCCAAGTCAAAGGCATTTATCTGCTTCAGAGTAATAGCGTTTCAGCGCTTATGGAATTCCTCTGGATGAGCTTCCAAGACTCAATAACTTCAGAGCCATAAGTATTGATACTGAAAGTAGAAATACATTCATATAAACCATTTAATGTAACTTCTGAGCTCACTGTTTTCCCTTTGGAAATGCCCTGTAAATAAAGAGTGTCTTCTCTAATTTTGAAGAAAAGGCAGTATTTAAATCTAAAATCATTTCACCTTTTGTTCCTGTTCTATTGTCATTCAGCAGCACTGTCTGTAAATTCAGCAGCTACCAGGATGCTCATCTTTTGAGTTTGCTCTTCCCTCAGAATAGAATTGCATCAAAATACATTTAAATTACATAGTTTAAATCACCTTTCGTTATGTTTTCCAAGTAATGCTGCTGGTTTTCACTACTCTTAAGCTACAGCTTCTTCTGCGACACTTACTCCACCACCCAGGCCATACTCTTCCTGCTGCTGCCATCAGAAAGGAGGTACAGCAGCCTCAGGACCCACAACACTGGGTTCAGGAACAGTTACTAACCCTCAGCCATCAGGGGATAACTACACTCAACTTCATTCATCCCAACACAGAATTGCTCCCACAATCTATGGACACACTTTCAAGGACTCTTCATTTCATGTTCCCGATATTTAATGTTTATTTATTTTTGCCTTTTGTTGTCTTGTACATTCACTGTTTAACTGTCTTGTGTACAGATTTTCATTGATTCTATTGTTACTTTGTATTTACTGTTAATGCCTGCAAGAAAATGAATCTCAGGATAGTATATGGTGACTTATATGTATTTTTAATAATAAATTCACTTTGAACTTTGAACTTTGAAGCCAAAGTGATCAACAAACTGTTTTCTGAGCAGGGTTCCTGCCGTACAGTTGAAACCACAGATTTGAGGCTTCCTGGCCCACTGCAGGAAATCTTCCCCAGTAAATCCTGGGTCTAAGCTCACCATGTTCCAAAGTTACAGTGTAAAATGAGAGTTGCATAATAAGCTCTTGACATCCATGCAGTTCCTCAGCAATGCTATTTTTATGTTATTAACACAGCTACAGAAGATCTCCAACAGATCTGCTCCAAACACGTTTTTCTAGTTCTACAATATTCCATTGCTCCAGACATCAGAATACACGATGCCTTCACCATGGAGACTACTGGCTCGTTGTGACATCTTTCTTTGACGTCAGCAGAAAGTGTTCTTGCTTCATTACCCACCATATGTTATATGTGAAAATGTTCATATTGACTGTAGCTCTTGCCATGCAGAACTTGCAGAGAAGGTTGTGTATCAGATAAACACCTGAAGAATATAATAAATAATTTAATGATGTTTTTCATCTAGAGAGCCAAGCACCTTTTCTTTTTAAAATTTTCATATATGCACACTGTGGCATAATGTTATGATGGTACCAGTGACCTGGCTTCAATTCGGCCTCTGTGTGGAAGGAATTTGTACTTTCTCCTTGTGCCTGCGTGTGTTTCCTCCGGGTGCTTCGGTTTCCTCCAACATTCCAAAGACGTACAGGTTAGTAGATTAATTAGTCACCTGGCAGTAATCGTGCAGTGCAGACTTAGACCAGAAGGGTCTGTTACCAGGTTGTATTTCTAAATAAAATTTTAAAAAATAATTGATTTACAAATGTGCCAATTCCAATAGTACAGGTCCCAACAATAACAGTTATCTATTTTTACTCCTACCTAAACCAAGTTAACTATTTGCAGATTTTGGTGCAAATCTATGGCCATAATGAAACACAGAAAGCTCTTTGACAGCCAGGTGCAAACTTGCCGAACAGTCAAAAAGAAACAAAAAGAGTGACGTGGCTTTAGACTTAACACTAAAAGCATGGTGACCTGATTCAGTGACTACCTCTGATGCACCATCAATAACTCTCGGAGATGTGAGGCGAGAGATAGGCTTTTATTAGCTGGAAGAGAGCAGTCAGCAGCAAGAGACCATCACACAACATCCTGGAGACTGAGGGGGGAGCAGTGCCTCCAATCGCCTTTATACAGGGGTCTGTGGGAGGAGCCACAGGAGCAGTCAGCAAGGGGGTGGGCGTGTCCAGACAGGTATATGTAGTTCACCACAACCTCCTGGTAGCCCTTACTTAAATCATAATGAAGTGCTTTGAGAGATCGGCAATGACATGTATCAAATCCTGCCACAAAGGTGACCTTGATTCACTTCAATTTGCTCATTTCTGTGGCACAGATAGTGATGAGTCAGTGTACAGGAGTGAGGTGGAACATCTGGCTGAGTGGTGTCACAACAACTTCTCAAACAATGTCAGTGAAACTAAAGTGCTGGTTATTGACTTCACAAAGGAAAAGTTGCGTGAATATGCACTAGTGGGGCATAGTGTTGGAGAGAGTCAGCAGCTTTAAGTTCCTGAGCATTAACATATCGTATGACCAGTCCTGTCCCTGCAAACAAATGCAATCACAAGGAAAGCATACCAGCATCTTTACTTTCTTAGGAGGTGTGGCTTATCATTGAAAACTCTAACATGCTTTTACAGACGTGCTGTTGAAAGTATCCTCAGGTTGTCTCATGGCATGGTACAGTAATTCAGATGTGTAGAGATGTAAGACACAGCAGGAAGTAATAGATCCAACCCAGTACATCACGGGCACATCCCTCCCCACCATCAGTAGTATGTACAGGAGACATTTCCTCACTAAAGGCAACATCCATTATCAAAGATCCTCACCATCCAGGGCATGCTATCTTCTCACCAGCCACCTTCAGGCAGGTGCAGAAGTCTGCAATCCTACACTACCAGGTTCAAGAACAATTACTGATCTTTAAACATTCTTATAAAAGTTATGAATAATAGTTATTTATATTTTTCTTTTTTTTTCTTTTAAATGCTTCTGTGTGCCTGTAATATTACAGCAGGAAAGTTTTTTTTTCTTGTATCCGTGTATACATGTACTTGTGCATATGACAATAAACTCAACTTTGACTTTAAACTGTTACTTTCTCTGTGGTTTAATCAGAGTATTTCTCAAAATTAGGGAAGGAATGGATATTTAGCATTTACCCCACATTTCTCAAAGAAAGCTAGTGAGCTCACAAAATAGACATAAAACACAAGTGCTTTATATGTAGTTATTTCATTTTCCTGCAGTTTTGAGGGATAACACTTTTGGATCCAAAATTAGCAACAACCATTGAAAGCATCTCCAAAGTAATTCCTTAGCATTGAAGTTGGTCTGATGTAGTAAGGCTGTCAGCTTCTTCAGTTTCTCCTTAGGGACAAAGTTATTGGCCCCACAGGTGTGAATAAATCGAAGTTCAAATTTCTTATCTCGCAATTATTGGAAAATCTTGAATTTATCCAAAGAAAATATTGTATATGTCAGACATAACTTCATCTATTGAATTGCATTCATGTTGAAATTAACCATTCCCACCTCATTTTGTAATGCATTGTTTGGGTCCACAGATGATTGAAACAATTTTGCCTTCAGGAATGTTATGAATAGGGACTGAGCCTTTTCTGATCCTTTGAACCTACAAAGCAATGTCTTGGTGGTGGCTAGTCTTGCTGCCACCACCTTAAAATGTGTCCTCTTCTCAAAAGTACTTTCATGCAAGTCGCCAAAAGAACCCAGGTCTCAATGCTTCAAACACTAACTCACAAACTTTGCTCTAGTGACAATAGTGAAACTGCCTATGATTTGAGTTTGTAAAAGAACAGTAACATTGGGATTTCAATGTGTGCCTCGTGCCATGTGGAAACACTAAAGCAATTTAGCACTCCTCCTTTGACTAAAACATTGGCAGCTTTCTCCACTACAATTAAAGGAAATCATAAATTAATATGAATTCAACTAATTATAGACTACAGAATACCTTGGAAATCCTACACATTGCTAATTGAAATTTGAGACTTTTTAATAACATACAAAATTGTAATTACAATGTGCCAAATCTGCTGATCACATAGTCATAAAGTTATAGTCATATAGCACAGATTGAAATTAGTCCATCTTGTCCATCTATATATAGACCAGTGTATGACCTGCTCCCAACACCTGCCAACCTCAGCACCTGATATGAAGATAAGACAGACAGGTGTGCTGCTTGTGGCAAGAAGGGAACACTTCAGCATATTTTGAGTGCATGCAGAGTCAATCTTTCCAGCGGCATGTACACTTGGAGACATAACAACGTTCTCAAACTTGTAACAGAAATGGTTGAGCAGAGAGTACTGCAGCACAATTTATCTCATGCCCCATGCTGCACAGAACATCGCATATCATTTGTGAAAGAAGGCTCTAAGTCAAGGGTGTACAACGCAGGCCCACGATCAAGCATACTTTCTTCAGCCAATGACTGGTGTGTCAAAGCCGACCTGGATGGGAAAGGCAGTTTCCCGGATTTTACCACTTAATAGTTTTCACCACATTGCATCCAGATATAATCATCTGGTCTGACACCAGTAGAGAACTGGTTATTGGTGAACTCACAGTCCCCTGGGAAGACAACATCGATGAAGCCCATGAGCGCAAGTTAACCAGGTATGCAGAATTAAGATCAGAGTGCAGAGACAGAAGGTGGAAGGTCTCATGCTATCCATTCGAAGTAGGATGCTGTGGCTTTATTGCGTTCACTTTCCAGAAGTGGCTGTGTGACCTTGGCTTCACTAGAAGAGAGATCAAGTCAACCAGCAGGGCTGTAGCTGAGGCAGCAGAGGCAGGATCATCATGAGTGTGGACTAAGTACCTCCAGAGGGGCAGATAGTCGGACAGTGTATCCATCTTTTGTAAACTCTTCAGTAGCTGCATAGATACCTGAAGAGTAGACTATCTGTTGGATGGAAGTGACCAAACACTCTGATAGAGGCAGATGCCAAGTTGTTAAGCTCACCGGTGGGAGGTGGTACTTTAGCACTGCTGGCCCACCACCTCGAGGGAGTCTTGATCACAAGCGGCCGAAACTCCTGAAGACAGGTGGCAGATCAACTGCTGATCCCACTGATGATAGCACAGGACAGTTAACATCTTAGTCCACGTGTATTTTCAATTCTAATTCATATAACACAGATTGAAATTAGCCCATCTTGTCCATCTTAACCACTATCTTACTGATAGGGGAACCTCTCACCAAGGAGACCACTAGATCTTTATGAGCATCTTTCTTTGAAGTCAATAGAAAGTGTTGTTGCTTCACCACTGACCAGAAATTCTGGCTAAAAATGTCCCAAATGACTGCAGCTCCTGCCATGCAGAACTTACAGAACAGGCTGTCAGTTAAATAATTGCCTTTAGAATGGGAAATTGTATGTGGCACATTTAAAATGCTGGTGTGCACAGTCCTGTTCAACATCCACAAAAGCATTTATATCCAATTTTTAAAACTTTTTCCCTATTTTATCAATATGTGGACAATAAATCTAACTTGTTCTGTAAGGTATGCATTGAGTTCAATTCTTCTTTCCTAGTTCTAAATTACTTAATATAACTAATTTAAATCATGAAAATATAACTTCTTGGCATTGTAATATTTTCACTATGCCTCGATTCAACATATTAAAATACATGCATCAAAAACAATGGAAATAAAGGATTTGCATTAGTTCCATCATTACTAACAACCAAATTGCAATGTCACCATTGATAAAGTCCTAACCAATTAATAGTGGATGAAGTTCATTCTGAATTCATTTATTCCATTATGTGTATTCAGAATTTATAATAAGCAAGTTGGGACTTCTAAATGAAAATTGATAGACTGATAAACATTCAGAAAAACCACTTAAGAGTTCACAAATCATGATGTACATAAAGACAGACCAGCTAATTGACTGCTAACACTAATTAAAAGCTAAGTTCTCATTATCTGAATAAAGCCATTATTCCAATTAATAGAATTATGCATCAAAATGATCAAAACTGACATGAATGGTGGCACTTTTCAGAATTATTAACATCAGTATAACATTCTTACTGAGTTTCTTCTCAAGTCTGTGTATGCATCGCCTTATATTTTGATCATGACTGTCTGTTGTCACTTTTGTGGGAGGAATTTGTTATTCTCACTTAATTAAACTTCTGCTTATTTTAATGCAGTTTGGGCATTCAATTTAAGGGATGGTGTTTGCCAATTCAGATTTGTCCTGAGAGCCAAATTTATTTATTCGTTAATTTATCTGTTGAGATACAGCACGGAATAGGCTCTCCCAGCCCTGCATGCTGTACCCCCCACCCCAGCAATCCCCAAATTTAATGCTAGCCTAATTGCTGATCAATTTGCAGTGACCAATTAACCTACCAACCAGTACGTCTTTGGACCGTGGGAGGAAACTGGAGCACCCACAGGAAACCCACACAGTCACAGGGAGAATGTCCAAACTCCTTCCAGGCAGCGACAGGAATTGAACTAGGATTACTGGTACTTTAAGCGTAATGCTAACCACTGCATCACTGTGTTGCCTTCAGGTTTCCGTTTTTAAATGCATGCTTTTAAAAGCTTTTATTCAAAATGGAGTTCGGTATCACCAGCTCTTTGATAAGAAGGCAAACCTACCTAAGCTTAAAATATGTACTATGCTGAAGAAATAAATATTGACACCATTCAATGCTGATTTGACTCCAGGGCTGCCATTTGAATCTCATCCTTCCTTGACATTGCATGGCTGAACACAACTGGAAAGATCATGCCAGCGCTAATCAAAGAAAATCAGTTAATATACTCTTAAACGCATTGTTTCATTATTTCCAACTGTTTCTTCAAGTCTACAGGATTTAGATATTTCTATAATTATTTGAAATATCAAACATCTGCAGAGAGCAGCCTAGCTAATCTGGATAATCCAGCTGCTTCTACATATGGGAGTACAAGATCTTTCCCTTGCAGTCGAGCAGCAGCTTCGCACATGCAGAGAGGACAAGTTGCAGGAGGCAAGAGGAGGAGCCAAGGAGAAAAGTTCTCAGCAGGAGACAATGTGTGCAGAGTGTTTAGGGGGCAATTAACCTGCTCAGTTTCAGTGATAAGCAATGTTAGAGACCTCTGCGCTTCATTAAAGAAGTCATCAGTATTGGTTATGTCAGTCACTTTTCCATATGACTATATTGGAAGTAGTTGTAAATGAGGCCATGAAGCTTTACTATATGTGTGACAGTACTTCCAAGCTACTGTTGAAGATATTAGCAACATCTCATTTTTCACTAACTTCAGGTGACGGAGTATGCCTATACAAAGAAAAAAAATCCTCTTTCCCTTTTACTGGAGGGAAGTTAACAGAGCAAGAATTTGCCTAAATTTCACATTCCCCCATGACATGCCTTCCTGAGCACACATCAACTCCACAATTTATCTTCATTGTAAAGGTGCCCACTCCTTACATATGCAGTTCTTATGTAAGCATAGGCAGGGCATCAAAGACTCTTCAAGAGTCACTTTCAACTTAACATCCCAACTCCTCTGCTCAATACTTCCGAAGGTCAATGTGCCAAATCTTTCTTCACCACCTGATCCAGCAGTGAGGCCACTTTCAAGGAATTATGGATCTGTATTCTCGGATCCCTCTGTTCTATCACACTCCTCAGTGCCCTGTCGCTCATCATCTATGACCTACCCAGGTTGAGCCTCCCAAAGTGCAACACCTCACACGTCTTCATTAAATTCCATCTGTCATTTTTCAGCCCATTTTTCTAGCTGGTCCAGATACCACTGTAACCTCTGATAACCTTCCTCGCTGTCCACTGCAGCCCCAGTCTTAGTGTCATCTGCAAATATGCTGATCTAGTTAACCGCATTATCATCCAGATCATTGATATAGATAACAAACAACAATGAACCCAGCACTCCATTAGTCACAGGCCTCCAGTTAGAAAGGCAACCCTCCACTACCACTCTCTGGCTTCTCCCACGAAGCCAATGTCTAATCCAATTTTCTACCTTATTTTGAATTCCAAGAAACTGACCCTTCTTGACCTACCTCCAATGCCCGATCTTGCTGAAGTCCATGTAAACAACATCTACTGCCTTGCCTTCATCAGCTTTCCTGGTAACTTCCTTGAAAAACTCTATAAGGTTGGTTAGACACAACCTACCATGTACAAAGCCATGCTGACTATCCCTGATCGGTCCCTGTCCATCCAGATCCCACCCTATAACTTTCCCACTACCCATGTCAGGCTCACCAGCCTATCATATCCTGGCCTATTTTTAGAGCCTTTCTTAAACAATGGAGCAACTTTAGCTATCCTGAAGTCCTCCAGCATCTCAACTGTGGCTAAGCATAATTTAAGTATTTCTGCTATGGCCCCTGCAATTTCTGCAGTAGCCTCCCACAAGGTTGTGGGAGCACATTACCAGGCACTGGGGATTTAACTCACTCTAATTTGCCTCACAGCAGGATATACCTCCTCTGTAATATGTATAGGGTCCATGACCTCGCTGCAGCATTATCTCACAGCTATAGTCTCTGTGTTCCTCTTCCGAGTAAATACAGATGCAAAAAATCCATTTTAGATCCCCCCATCTCTTTAGGCTCCACACAGAGATTACCACTCTGTTCTTCCAGAGGACCAATCTTATCCATTGCTATCCTTTTGCTCTTAATATGTCTTTACAAGCCTTTAGAATTCTCCTTAACCTTGTCTGCTAAACTCTATCAACTAGAGCAACCTCTTGCCTTCTTTGAACACTCCTTATTTCTTTCTTAGAGTCCTCTTGCATTTCTTATACTCCTCAAGTTCCTCATTTGCTCCTGCCTCCCTATATCTGCTAGGCACCTCCTTCTTTTTCTTGATTAGGGCATCAATATCTCTTGAAAACAAGGTTTCCTAATCATGTTATCCTTGCCTTTTACTCTGACAGGAATGTACAAACTCTGTGCTATCAAAATTTCACTTTTGACGGCCTCCCACTTACCAAGTAGAGCTTTGTCAGAGAACTGCCTGTCCCAGTCCACATTTGCCAGATCCTTTCTGATGCCATCAAAATTGGCCTTTCTCCAATTTAGAATTTGAACCTGAGGACCAGATCTACCCTTTTCCATAATTACCTAGAAACTAATGACATTATGATCACCAGATGCAAAGTGGTCCCCTACATAAACTTCTGTTACCTATTCTGTCTCATTCCCTAATAGGAGATCAAGGATCATACTCTCTTTGATTGTGACTTCTACATACTGATTAAGGAAACTTTCCTGAACACAGATAACAAACTTTTTCCAATCCAGCCCTTTTACTGTATGGGAGTCCCAGCCAATATGTGGAAAGTTAAAACCACCTATTATCACAACCTTATGTATTTTGCAACAGTCTGTGATCTCATTACAAATTTTCTCCTCGAAATTCCATAGACTGGTGGGTGGTCTGTAATCTAATCCAATTAATATGCTCATACTTTTCTTATTCCTCAGTTCTACCCACAAAGCCTCACTAGCCAAGCTCTCCAGTCTGTCCTGACCAGTAATGCCACCTCTTCCCCTTTATCATGCTCTATCTGGTCTAAAACATTGGAACTCAGAACAATGAGCTGAAAGTCCTGACCCTCCAGCATTCAAGTCTCACTAATGGCCACAGTGGCATAATTCCACACAGTGATTCATGCCCTGAACTCATTCATCTTTCCTACAATACACGAGATATATGCAGTTCACAGCTCAGAACATTAAACCCACTGCTACAGCATATAATAAGTGACATGTTGACAGATGACAGGTGATGGAGTGGACATTTGGTGTCTCAAAACCAAAATTCTGCTAGCTGTAGAACTGAACAAAACAAGTAGATAGGATTGGAAAGTGAGCGTTTGGTGCATTGGCTTTCATAAATCAAAGAACTGAATACAGGAGTTAGGATGCTATGCTGAAATCTTGTAAGATATTGGTGACAATTACAAACAAGAAAAAATCTGTAAATGCTGGAAATCCAAGCAACACATACAGAATGCTAGAGGGTCCTGCCGAAGGGTTTCGGCCCAAAATGTCAACGATACTTTTTTCCACAGAGGCTGCCTGGCCTGCTGAGTTCCTCTAGCATTTTGTGTGTGTTGCTGAGATATAGGTGAGGCCAAGTTTGGAACATTGCAAGATTCAAAGAGTACAGAGAAAATTTACAAGGATGATGGGGAGTTGGGGACATATGCTATAGGGAAAGGTTGAACAGATTAAGACTTTACTCGCTAGAGTGCAGGAAAATGAGGGGAGATTTGGTAAAGGTATACAAAATTATGAGGGGTATTGATATATATATAGGGTAAATGCCAGCAGCTTTTTTCAAAATGAAGATAGGTGAGACTAGAACCACACTCAGTGGCTACCTTATTAGCTCTCTTACGTACCTAATAAAGCGGGCACTGAGTGTATAGTCGTATGAAGGCAAAAGAGACGTCGGCTAAGGAAGACGATAAAATAAAAGAAAAGCAAGGGGAAGGGACTCTGCAATCCAACCAGCATCTCCTGGCCAGATTGAAAATGACCAATTACTTTTAGAGCGATACTAGTAATCTTACCCCCAATACTCCAGATGTGATCCCCTCATGTTGGGCAATCAAGCATATCTCCTGATACCCCAGTTCTGATGTACATCTGCAATATTGCAGCAGATCTCCTGATGTTTCACCTGGATCTGATATAGAGCTCTTGTACCACTTTAATGACATTACTCACAGGAACCAACTTGGAATTAAAGGAGCACCTGTAATTATACTGCACCTTTCGTGACTTCCGAACAAATCCAATTTAAGCTTACAAAATAATGTGACATGACTACCATGTACAGTAGTGGGTTCAACTCCAGTTGCTTGGCATGGACTTCTACACAACTATACCTTTTATCGTCAAAGAGATGCATATAAAATACTCATAACTCAAAAAAAAAGTGGAGGGTCAGGAAATTATAGTAAAGGTACGAAGTGTGACGATAACCATGCCAGCTTCCAGAATTCCTGTGCTCTAACTCTTCAGAGAATGGATAGCTGGCAAGACCCTTTTAAGACTGAGGATAATCCCACTGCCATGTTTTAGTGCCAGGATTTCAGTATTTAAGGAGCACCTGAACAGAGGTTCAGCGCTCAATTGTAAACTCACTTGGATTATCGCCTACCATCTTGCTTTGTACTCAGTTCTAGTTTCATTCTCGTTTCGTGTCTCGATCCTAGTCTTGGATACTGCAGTGCTTGGGTCCTAACCATACTCATCAAGGTTTCTTGTCACACAAAGTTCAGAAAGAGTATATTCCTAACAATCAGTCTGGAGTGGAAGCTCTAATCTATTTTGATTCAGAGGTAGTACTTTCACCTTTGAATCAAACTTCACTCCAGAACTAGTACAAGTTCCCCACTGATTCTTCACGACGTTAAAGAGGGAGTCCCAAGTGGTCAGAGATGCTGCTTTGAAATGTGTTGTTAAAATGTGGCAACATCTACTACACCTGGTGGCTTGAAAATTCCCTAAAGCACTCTGAAAGGAAAACAGTAGGATTCACTTAATGTCATACCCAGTACTTTCCCCTCTACCAGAATGCTCAGAGTTTCTTTGGTCATTTAACTCACTTTTATTTATTGGATCTTAATGCATACAAGCTTACTTCCATGTTTCTCTTTGGCTGCATTTTAGAAGTACTTTACAGTCTGTGAAATGCACTGATTAGTTTTTACGTTTTAGAGTTTCAAAACACTTCCCAGTGAGGCAGGAGCTAAAACCCGAGCACATCATTTAAGGTGAGTGGAGGGGAGATTAGGGGAGATATCAGGGGTAGCTTTTAACACAGAGAAGGGTGGCTGTTTGTGGTGGTGGTAGTAGCTAACATAATAGAGACCTTACAAAAGTCTTAGAGAGGCAAATGGATATAAGAAGGTTATGCACCGTGTAGGAGGGAAGTGTTAGCTTAATCTTGGAGTAGGTTTATATAGGTCAGCATGGACCAAAGGACCCATACTGAGCTTCACTGTTCACTGTTCTATGTTCTATCAAGTCTATGTTGGCTCTTGGGGTAATCCTATTCCCCAACTTATTTTCCTGAAACCAATTGCATTCGAAGTGTCACCAGATAATCGTTTCTGTACCCATCAATATTTAATTTATGCACTTTTCTTTGTTTATCTATGTATAATTCATTTGTAATTTTATTTCTTACTTTCCTAAGTTATTGTGTGTTATGTGTACTATTATGCTTTACACCCTGCTCAGGAGCAATGTTGTCTTGTTTGGCGGTATACGTGTATGTATTGTCATTAAATGACATATGCTTGACTTCAGCAACACACACAAAATGCTGGGGGAGCTCAGCTGGCCAGGCAGCAACTACGGAAAAGAGTACAGTCAACATTTCAGGCCGAGACCCTTCATCAGAGCTGGAGAAAAAAGATGAGAAGTCAGAGTATAAAGTTGGGGGGGAAGGGAGGAAGGAACATAAGGTGATAGATGAAACAGGGAGAGGGGGAGAGGTGAAGTAAAGAGCTGGGAATTCGGCTGGTGAAAGAGATAAAGGCTGGAGAAGGGGGAATCTGACAGGAAAGGAAAGAAGGCCATGGAAGAATGGGAATGGGGAGGAGTACCAGAAGGAGGTGATGGGCAACTAAGAAGATAAGGTGAGAGAGGGAAATGGGATTGGAGAATGGTGAAGGGAAGAGTGCTATTACCAGAAATTCAAGTAATCGATGTTCATGTAATCAGGTTGGAGGCTACTGAGATGGAAAATAAGATGTTGTTCCTCCAACCAGAGTGTGGCCTCATTGCGGCACTAGAGTTGGAATGGGATTGGGAAGTAGAATAAAACCAGGCGGCTACTGGGAGATCCCACTTTTTCTGATGGACGAAGTGTAGGTGCTAGGCCAAGCGGTCTCCCAGTCTACTTTGGATCTCACCAGATACAGAGGATAACTCCAACAAACTCACAGGTGATATGTTGCCTCCCCTTTGGAGCCCTGAATGGTAGTGAGGGAGGAGGTGTATCACTTGTTCTGCTTGCAAGGATGTGCCAGGAAGGAGATCAGTAGGGAGGGACGAATAGACAAGGGAGTTGAATAGGGAGCGATCCCTGCAGAAAGCAGAAACTGTGGGGGAGGAGGGGGAAGATGTGCTTGGTGGTGGGATCCCATTGGAGATGATGGAAGTTATGGAGAATTATGTGCTGGTCGTGGAGGCTGGTGGGGTGGTAGGTGAGGACAAAAGGACACCTATCCTGGTGGGCTGGCAGGAGAAAAGGGTGAGGACAGACATGCGCAAAATAGAAGAGATGCAGGTGAGGGCAGTGCTAATGGTGGAGGAAGGGGAGTCCCTTTCTTGGAAGAAGGAGGTCATCTCCTTGGTTCTGGAGGCAGTGTTAATGGTGTCAACCATTCTAATTCCACTTCCCATTCCCATTCCGACATGTCAGTTCATGGACTCCTCTACTGCTGCAATGAAGCCACACTCAGGTCGGAGGAGCAACATCTTATATTTCATTTGGGTAGCCTCCGACCTGATGGCATGAACATTGATTTCTCGAACTTCCAATAATGGTTCCCACCACCGCTTCACCATTCCCCATTCCCATTTCCTTCTCTTACCTCATCTCCTTAACTGCCAATCACCTTCCTCTGATACTCCTCCCCCTTCACTTTCTTACGTGTCGTTCTGTGCTCTCCTATCAGATTTCCCCCTTCTCCAGCCCCTTATCTCTTTCATCTGTCAACCTCCCAGCTCTTTATTTCACCCTCCCCTCTCCTGGTTTCACCTGTCACCTACTACCTTGTATTTCTTCCTGCTGTCCCCCCACCTTCTTACTCTAACTTCTCATCTTTTTCTTTCAGTCCTGCTGAAGGATCTCGGCCTGAAACGTCGACTGTACTTTTTTCCATAGATGCTGCCTGGCCTGCTGAGTTCTTCCAACATTTTGTGTGAGTTACTCGGATTTCCAGCATCTGCAGATCTTCTTGTGTTTGAAACTCGACTTCACTCAGCTATCTCTTACGAAGGCTATGAGTAAATTACAAAATCCAAATAATCTACCAGCCAGTATGTGCTTGGGATATGAAACCTATCAATGACATGAATTGCAGTGGCCAGAACTTTGCTGACTGAAGTTCACCCTCATGCCCACCCTTGCTAATGAGATGCATAATTATACACACAGATCTTATAGGTATCATAGGGGAACACCTGCTACATAAAAATCTCCTGGTCCCAACTGGTGAAGAAACTTTCTGTCAGCCAGTATAATCTGAGGCTGGATCCAAAAATAGATTCCCCAGTTTAAATACAGCTCTGGCCCTGACTTTCAGCATCCTACAGTCTCCTTCAGCCAAAAGAAATGTGCAAATAAATTAATAAAGTTTGGCTACAGATGTTATACAACTTGAACAAAATAGAACTTAAGAACATAAGAAATAGGAACAGGATTAGGCCATCTGTCCCATTGAGCCTGGTCTGCCATTCAATAAATTCATGGCTGATCTGGCCGTGGACTCACCTCCACCTACTTGCCTTCCCCCATAACCCTTAATTCCCCTACTATGCGAATATCTATCCATCCTTGTCTTAAGTATACTTACTGAGGAAGCCTCCACTGCTTCATTGGGGAGAGAATTCCACAGATTCACCACTCTCTGGGAAAAGCAGTTCCTCCTCATCTCCATCCTAAATCTACTCCCCTGAACCTTGAGGCTATGTCCCCTAGTTCTAGTCTCACCTACCAGTAAAAGCAACTTTCCTACCTTTATCTTACCCATCCCTTTCATAATTTTATGTTTCTGCTCCTTGGTCTCCACTGAAGGATAGTACAACCCACATACCAGAACTATGTAGGAAGTGTATATAGGCGGCATTCAATTCCTGATTCATATCAATACAAAGTTCAGTGTAACTTCTGCCGGATCAAAATTGTAACACCAATGTATGTAAAAGAACACTCTGTATTATAGGTCATTTGTTAATGTGCCAGTAATAATAATATTTTGTAGAAGATGCTGCTGTGGGGGAAGTGGGAGGGAAAAAATCTTTGCTTTCTTTGCTTTCCTTCTGGGCACTTCCACAATTATCTGTGCTCTGCGTTGGCACTGAAGTCTACGTCATTAAGGCTACCCACTGGTAATAACAAAACATCAGAAAATGCAAGCCCACGTCTAACTCTTTCGTAAGTGATATGTCTGTTCAGTCTGCATCAAATACTTTTTTTTGTTTATCTCCTGAGGTGTAATGGAATGGAAGATGCTCAGGAATAATCAGTACAGTTATGACATGCAAAGGCTTGAACTGTTGGATGCACACAGACTAATTCAGATTCGGCTGCCATTTCCTTCCAGCCAAAAGCGGCTGGTGTTCCTATTTTGTTTCCCTGCTGAAATTCCATAGATTTTTTTTTAGATTGAAACCAATGATTTGAACAAATTTATAGCAGGTCCACATCACGACCACATCATCCCTCAATAGCTTTGGAAGGGGGGAAATTTATTAAAGAGAGTAAATCAGTTTTTATGTACAGCATGCCACAGTGGAAAATAAAAATTGCTTTGACAGCCGCAGTCTGTTGTCAAGACAGAAGAATCTGGTGGACGGAGTGATGAGATTTTGACATATAAAGTATGTCAGACTGCAGTAAATTGTGAAAACCCCAATGCCTGGATTACTTTTGACATACAAATGTCGTTTTTAAAAATCACTGCTTACTGTGCTTTTCTATTGTACAATATAGGGCTGATCATTGCATAATTGTAGCAGAACAAAGCATGAGGAAAATTGGCAGGCAAGGTGCAGTATTCACTGTGCTTATTTTCAATGAAATCTACACACGTGCAAAATAACCAAAGGAAATTAACAATGCTGCCAGATGTGACAATGAATTAACATGTGCAAAGGTATATTAAGGGGAAAAATCATAGTCAAACCATTGTAGGACAGAAAAAAATGCCTGCCGTTAAAAGCGTGACAAAAAAGAAAGCAAACTTGTGCATTTCAGCTGGAATTTGTAGATTGCAAACTGATTTCACATTTCCAATAGCAGCATGTCAACAACCATTCCCACCGCAGAAAATGACAAATGAATGCTGCTTAATATTTTGCTTGAACAGTTTTCTTCTTCTTCCACAGAACCAATTCCAGCTCGGTAATGAGAGGAACGGCACTGTAAAGGACGCAGTTTTGTGTGGATGACAACCTTTCGTGGGCAAATGATTTGATGCATACTTTGTTTATCTGCTGCGCATTCAGTGGTTAAAATGATTAATTGAACCTATTACATGTTAGTCATACATGGTTAGGTTAAGCAGGAAATATTATTTCTTACCAGTGATTCATTACATATACAAAACATGATGACATGTTCAAAAGAAAATCAGGTCTGCTAAAAATAGCATTTCATAAATCACACCAATGGGCTAATTTTATGTTATCTACACTTCCCACTCTCCCATCCAAGATCTGCAGACGTTTTGCCTACAATTATCGTCAAAGCTATATAATCATCAAGTAACCTTTCTCTTCTCCAGCCATAATGTTAGTTCCTTCCTCAACAAGCTGTTGCTTTAAGGCATGACCTTTCTTTCATATTTCTTAACTCATTTTCAACTTCAGCTCTATAATTTTGACTTTTTTTTGCTAGGTACTGTCAGTGATTAACTCACATGGCATATGGTTTTGACTGATATCCCTCCTCTGTAATGAAGGTCATATTTGTTCTTGGACATACTGCTCTAGTAGAACAAACTGCCTGTTTAACATTAACAAAAACTGCAAATAAATAGCTACTTCTTTCAGGGAAAACATTTGTAAACTTGCGTAAAGGTAAAGAAACAGATTACAAGGCTGACTAACCATTCTGGAATAGTAAATGCTATTGGAAAAATTTGAATGCTTATCATTCAGTTTGAACAGGGTTTAATAAAAATCAGGAAGACTTAGTTTGAACTCAAATGCCTTGCACAGGATTAACAGGGCATGAATGGACCTCAAAATGAGTTTGCCAATCTTAATGTTCCATTACCACCAGTGATGTGGCCTGCTCCATTGACAAGAAGTCTGCATTTAGGTAGCTAAATTCCCTAAGCTTAATGGGTAGAAGTCTTGTTTTCTTATGGAAATTATAATCCTCTCAGAATAGGGAAATGTCAGGATCATAAGTAAGATACCAGAATAGTATTCAGAGTGTGGACCATTGATAGAGACATAGTTTAAATCAGGCATTTACTCTTAAGAATTCAGATAAATCAAGAATAAAAAGCCTTGAAATGATCAGATTATCACCAAAATCCCTCTGAATAGCTCGTGTCCTTTAGCAAATTAAAAACCTGAGAAGAGAACCAGAATCAGTATCAAGTTTATTATCACTGATAAATGTCATAACATTGGCTGTTTTGCAACAACACTAGAGTACAAGGCATATTAAAAATTACAAAAAGTTACAAAAAGAATTAATAGTGCGAAAGATGAATGATGACGTAGTGTTCATTGGTTCATGGACTATTCAGAAATCTGATGGCGGAGGAGAAGGTGTTAACGTTGAGTGTGGGTCTTCAGGTTCCTTTGCCACCTCCTCAGTGATAGTAGTGCAACGAGGGAATGACTCAATGGTGAAAGACATAATGTTGGACGCTGCCTTCTTGAGGCACTGCCTCTTGAAGATGTCAATGATGGGAAAAGCTGTGTGTGTGATGGAACTGTCTGAGCTTCCAACACTCTGCAGCCTCTTGTGCATTGGAGGCTCCATACTAGGCTGTGATGCAACTAGCCAGAGTGTATGCCTGTAGATATTTGCCAAAGTCTTTAGCGACATATCGAATCTCATCAAACACCTCATGAAGCAGAATCACTGTCGTTCCTTCTTTGTGATTGCATTAATGCCTGAGCCCAGCATTGATCCTCCCAGATGTTGACACTTTGGAACTTGAAGAGGCTCATGCTTTCCATGAATCAGAATCAGGATGGCAGGGGGAAGAAGCTGTTCACCACTGACCCCTTAATGAGGACCAGTGTGTATACTCCTGACTTCTACATCCAGAAGTCCACAATCAGTTCCTTGATCTTGACATGCTGAATGCGAGGTTATTCTCATGACACTACTCAACTAGCAGATCTATCTCACTGCTGTATGCTTCTTTGTCACCATCTGAGTTTCTGCCAACAGTGGTGTTGTCAACAAATTCATAAATGGCAATTGAGTTGTTCCTAGCCAAAGTCATGAGCGTAGAGAGAGTAAGGCAGTGTGTTAAACACACATCCTGTGTTGATTGAGAACAAAGAGTAGAATACAGGTATAATTATAGAATAGTGTAAGAATGACATTGCATACACTGTAAGACTTGCACCTTCAGCCATCTAAGGTACTTGTCGTTATAACTTGTCAGCATCTGGAAAGGTAGTTTGCCTTCCCAATAGAACTTCTCCAAAACCTTTCTGTTGACACCATAACCACATCCCAATTTTGTGCTGGCAAAATTATCAAAAGAAATGAGAAACTATTACAAATGAAATAAGTTAAAAACTTCCAGCATTTACTATTTAAGGAAAATCTCATAAGGCACTTAAAACATTCTTAAATAATTAAAAAAACCATTAGAGTAAATAATTGAAAGTAAAATGTGACCCAGTGGTTATCTTCCCCGCAGTGGTAAAGCCTCTGTGAAGGAGTGCTGTATCCTCATTAAGTCTAATCTGACTGCGAATCCAAGAACAAATCTCACATCCATGTAGCCAGGACAGAATATGCTGAAAATTTCAAGTCATTCGGCAGGAAAAATAAAACATGTCCTTGGATGATGTTAGTTATTAATGGAGAACCAGCATTGGTACTGATTAAAGGCAAATCATGCTTACCTAAACTGGTTGAATGTTTCAAGGAGGCAACAGAGATGTCAGGAAAGAAGATGGTCAAAGTGGTTGCATGGATTTCAGAAGGCATTTTGCGAAATCTTATTAACAAATTAGGGTCTAGCATGAAGTGGTTGGTGGCATCATGAGTAAGAAATTGATAGAACATAGAGAGTTATGACAAATGTTTGTTTTTCATATGGAGGAAGGTAAATAGCAGTGTTTGCGGAGATCACAACCAAGACCATTACATTTTAGTATAATAATAACTGCTACATTTTAATGTCAGATAATAAGCAATGACACCAAACTTAGAGGAATGGTGAATAATACCTCTATGTTCATGCCATAGCATTGACAAGTGATGACCATTTCTTGCAATACCATCCTGCCATTGATTTTTAATGGAGAACGTCAATGGGTATCCCACCAAAAACATCCAGATTGACCAGAGACTCAAGAGGATCAGTTAGAGCAGTATTATGGTTACAGGAACAAATCAGATGCTGATAACCCTGAAACAAGTGACTCACCTCCAGAAATATAAAATAAAAACAGAAATATTCTGTATATCAGGCTGCATTGGTGGGGAGGGAAACAGAGTCAACAGTTCAGGTCAAAGACCATGCTTCAGAAAGTTGAAGGAGATGACAGAAATTTGTGAAGCTGTGAGAACAGCAGAGGAGGGGTACAAGATAACATCAGGATGACCATGGGTGTAAGCTGTAATCAAGCTTGGAGGCATAGAGACTGCGGTTGATGGAATCTGGAGCCACAAGCAAGAAGCTGGAGAAACTCGATGGGTCAGACAGCATCTGTGGCAGAAAATGAGCAGTCAATGTTTCACATTGAGACCCCTCACTTTGACAGTGTGAACAAAGTTATTGAGTCAATGTTTGAATGGGAGCAATGAAAGAGTAAGAATACAGACAATAAAATGTTGGATTTGCGAGATGCAGAACAGAAGCATCACTCCCAGAGCAAAGAAAAGAAAGCAAGCTGTGTGATGATATTGTGTGTACCCATTCTAGAGTCCTCAGCTTAAGCCATAACCTTAAATCTTGTAGTCATATTTGTCTATCAATACCCACATTTTAGGAAGATTATACATCAGTCTGAATGGATTTTGCTGTCAATATCACTGCTTTGAATTGTGGGTCTCCCTTCCCAAACAAGGAGGACATGCTTCTAACTGATGAAACAGGTTAAATGCAGTTAATTTATTTAATAGCACACGTGACTTGTGGCAAGGGCTGCATACCATCACAGACTTCAAAGCCAAACGTTGTGGTGCCGTCAACACCACAGCCTCTCTCCCAGAGGAGCTCAATCGCTTTTACACTCGGTTCAATGTCACTAACTCTGAGCCTCCGAGGAAAGCCACTGCTACAACATGCAACCTGGTCATCTCTGAGGCTGAGGTACACAGATGTTTCCAACGGGTGGACAGTCGCAAGGCTGCGGGACCGAATGTCATCCCAGGGCGAGTACTCAGGATGTCCACAGCAGAACAGGTGTGTTTACAGACATTTTTGATCTCTCCCTCTCCCAGTGTAGAGTGCCCTCCTGCTTCAAAACATCCACCATTGTCCCTGTACCAAAAAAAGACCAAGGTAACATGCCTGAATGACTGGTGTCCTGTCACACTCACCTCAATAGTAAGCAAGTGCTTTGAGAGACTGGTCAAGGATTACATCTGCAACTTGCTACCACCCAAACTGGACCCCCTACAATTCGCATACCAACATAACCAATCAACAGATGACATAACAGCCACTGCTCTTCACACCGTCCTTACACATCTGGAGAAGAAGGACACTTATGTGAGAATGCTGATCTTGGACTACAGTTCAGCATTCAACACCATAATTCAATCCAGGCTCAACAAGAAGCTCAGAAACCTCAGCCTTGACCCTGCCTTGTGCTGCTGGATCCTGGACTTCCTGTCAGATCACCAGCAGGTTGTAAGAGTGGGCTCTCTCACTTCCAACCCTCTGACTCTCAATACAGGAGCCCTTCAGGGCTGTGTCCTGCATCCCTCCTTTACTCCCTGTATACCCATGACTGTATCGCCACCCACAGCTCCAATCTGCTCATTAAATTTGCTGATGACACTACATTGATTGGCTTTACCTCAAACAATAACGAGGTAGCCTACAGGGAAGAAGTAATCTCTCTGACACAGTGATGTCAAGAAAACAACCTCTCCCTCAATGTTACAAAAACAAAGGAGCTGGTTGTGGACTACAGGAGGAATGGAGACAGGCTAACCCTTATTGACATCAATGGATCTGGGGTTGAGAGGGTAAACAGCTTCAAATTCCTCAGCATCCACATCACCGAGGACCTCACGTGATCTGTACACACCAGCTGTGTGATGAAAAAAGCACAACAGCACCTCTTTCACGTCAGATGCTTGAGTCAGTTTGGTAGGGGCCCCCAAATCCTAAGAACTTTCTACAGAGGCACAATTGAGAGCATCCTGACTGGCTGCATCACTGCCTGGTCTGGGAACTGTACCTCCCTTAATCACAGGACTCTGCAGAGAGTGGTGCAGACAGTGCAACACATCTGTAGTTGGGAACTTCCCATGGTTCAGGACATTTACAAGGACAGGTGTGTAAAAAGGATCACTGGGGACCCAAATCATCCCAACCACAATTTATTCCAGCTGCTACCATCCAGGAAGCGGTATCACAGCATAAAAGCCTGGAGCAACAGGCTCCAGGACAACTTCTTCCATCAGGCCAACGGACTGATGAACTCATTGATTTGAGTGTACTCTATATTATATTGACTGGTCAATTTATTATAAATTACTATGATTGCACATGACACATTTAGATGCAGAAGTAACATAAAGATTTTTACTCCTCATGTATGTAAAGGATGTAAGAAATAAAGTCAATTCAATTCAATAAATGTTTATTCAAAGAGAAATTATAACAGGGATTATAATTCTAATAAGGATTACAATTCTTACAAACCAGAGAAGAATTCCAATGATTTGCAACCGAACACTTCATCCTCTACAGAAACAAATCTCTGGGAAGAGACTCTTCTCGAGCAGAGGCTGAGGAGTGGACTCTGTGTCTTCATTTTTTTAACTCTTCTACAACCTTACTGTTTCTAAGATTTATATATTTTATTTGTTGGTTATCTAGTAATGACTTCATCTGCATCTGACGTTTTCACAACTGCATTGATCGGGTTTGAAGAGACCTGAACTGACCACAATTTCTCAATTGTGGGCTAACCAGGGATTTATAGAGCTGTAAGGTTACCTCATGGCTTTTGAACTCAATCTTCTGACTAATGAAAGCCAACATAGCAAATGCCTTCAACTTGTGTGGCAACATTGAGGGATCTATGGGTCACAAGATCCCTCTGTTTATCCATATTTCTAAGAATCCTGCTATTAACCTTGTGTTCTGACTTTAAATTTGACTTTCTAAAGTGAATCACTTCACACTTTTCAGGGTTGAATTCCATATGCCTCTTCTCAGCCCAGCTCTGCATCCTGTCAATGTCCCCTCAACAACCCTCCACACTATCCACAACTCCACCAACCTTTGTGTCATCTGCAAACTCTGGAGGAATTTCTTCAGCCAGAGAATGGCAAATCAGTACAACTCATTGTCACAGGAAGATGTGGAGAACAAGTCATTAGGTATATTTAAAACCGAGGTTGATTGGTTCTTGGTAAGGCAGGAGAATGGGATTGAGAGAAAAAATAAATCAGCCATGATCAAATGGCAGTCCAGACTCAAAGGGCCAAATGGCCTAATTCTACTCCTCCAATGTCTGATCATTTTACCTTGAACATTGGACAGTTTCTGCTGCTGTACTGAGTTGCTGAGTTTAGCAAAAGTCCTCCTGATAGTGAATATCTATCAAAGCTGAGCCAGAATCACAGGGGACAACTGATCCAGACAAATAAAATTTAATACAGAGAAGTGTGAAATGATGCACTCTGTCAAAAAGAGAAAGGAGAAGTATGTTCCAAATTGTCTAAATGATGTTCAAGAGTAGAAAGAGGCTTCTGAGCATTTCTGCCATTGGCCATGAAGGAATTAGATCATGAAGCTATATTTAACTGGAATGGGTCAATAACAGGGAAAGTAGAAAAACCTAATGTCTTTGCTCTAGCCATGTGGCAATAGGAATGGAGACCACCACTTGTTTTGCAGACTCCATTGTGTGAGCTGTGTTGTGATCTGGTTGTTGCTTAGGGATGGCTTGAATAAAGCTATTAAAAGTGGTCGCAATGAGGCCTCTGATGATAATCTGCTAAACCAGAGATAATTTCCAAACAAGAATTGTTCATGAGATAGTCTTTGGTAAGAGAGACATTGTTAGCCTGACTCAGAGGGAACAATAAAAGAGACATTAGGCATAAATTTGGCAGAAGAAGCAATAACTTAATTTTGCATGTAGCCTTGGGCTGACCGAACAAGAAGCTGACACAGGTTGGCAGAATAAGCTTCAGTCAATGAAACTGAAACACGACAGTTTGGTTTGACATGAAGACAGATAAGAATGGAGGATTTCAGATTTTCAGAAGAATTCCAGAAACTAATTATCACAAGGAAGACCCCTATGCTGGTAGTAGAGAGAAGAAAGATCAAATGATTGGCCAGTGGGAGATCTCCTATTTTGTTGTCATGAGTTAGTTGGCCTTGGGTCAACCTAAACATGAATATTGGTACAAAATGGAACAATGGTATTCAGGAGCTATAATTGATCTTTACATAAATACCATAAAGTGTGGTGTTGAATTAATTAATTGTGTGCTAAATTGCCCTACCTAACTCAGGTCAACCAAAGTAATGGTCTACAGTGTATAAATCCATCAGAATAGTGGGAAGAAAGCAGCTGGAGTATCACGTTGGATACCAAACTTCATTAGCACACTGAGAATTGAGAGAGCAGGGAAGTTCTGAAATGCTACTAAATAATATTTAAGCTACAATTAGAACATAAGGTCCATTTTAAGCGCAGGAGAAAGGATGTGTGGAAAGACATACATTTAAAGCTTCAAAGAGTAATGGACTTCAGCTACAAGAATAGCTTGGAGAAGATGGGATGTTTTTCAAGAAAGGGAGGTTGAGGTGTAAAGTACCATGACAAGTCTAGATAGAGTAACTAAAAGACAATTGCTCACTTTAGTAAGCTGTTCAAAAGAATGAGGAAAAGTTAAAGGGATGTTAGAAAAATAATTTGCTTTAATATAGAGGATGGGTGCTGGGACTGGATCACACTCACTGATAACAGTGTTTCTCTGATTGCAGAACTATCTGATCTGCAAGTTTCTATGCTGCCACTTGCAGATTCCAAACAACAACTGGTCCTGAGTTAGCAGATCCTGAGGCCTCACCCTCAGATTTCCTGACAGCTGATAGGCTTTTCTGATAGTTTCTGTCTCTGACAGAGTAATTTAAAGTGGTTGAAATGGATTTAATTAATTCAAACAATTATAAATAAATTTACATTAATTAGAAATAATTAAAATAAATCAAGGCTTTCAGCTGGAAGTCCTCACTGGAACTATCAGTTGAAGGGGACAATGACCTACGTTAATATGAACCTGCAGAACTCACACTTCATCACAGTGGTGGTAAGATATTATTATACAAAAGAAAATCTGAAAGGTATTCAGGGAAAATAGTTTGTAAGGTTACAGGTTCTGAGCAGAAAAATGGATTGCACCAAAGAGCCACTGGGCCAAATGGTCCATCCGTGCAATTACATAATGATTACAAAATAAATAAATAGTGCTAAAAAAGAATAATAAAGTTGTAATAATGGACAATTTGGAAATCTGGTGACAGAGACAAGACGCTGTTCTTAACTCAATGAATGTAAGTTTTCAGGCTCCTGCTCCTCCTCCCCGATGGTAGTAATTAGAAGAGGGCATGTCCTGCATGACGAAGGTTCGTGGTGAAGCATGCTACCTCCTAGAGGTCACACCTCTTGATGGTGGGTGTGGTTGTCCCCATAATGGAGCTGGCCGAGTCTACAACTCTCTGCAGCCCCTTTTGATACTGAAAATTGGAGCATCCATACCAGGCTGTGACGCAACCTGTCAGAACGTTCTCCTCTGCACACCTGTGGAAATTTGCTGGTGTCATTAGTGACACACCAAATTTCTGCAAATTCCTAATGACGTGCCTTCTTCATGATTGCATGAGTGTGATGGGCCCAGGATAGATCCTGCAAAAACATGAAAATGCTCAGCGTTGACTCCTCCTTGAGGACTATTGTGTGTTCTGCCAATTTCCCCTTCACAATGAATTCCTTGCTCTTGCTGACATTCTAGCATTGACAACAACATTCTAGCAGATGTACCATCCACATCCTGTACACCTCCTCATCACCACCTAACATTTTACCAACAACATTAATGTCACCTGTAGATTGATACTTGCTGAGAGATTGATACTTGAACTTGCTCAGTCACACAGTCACAGAATGAGTAGAGCAGTGGGCGAAGCACGTATCCCGGAGGTATGCCTGTGTTGAATGTTGTCATGGATTTGTTATTACCAATCTACACCTGACTGTGGTCTCCCAATAAGTTAGTCAAGGATCCAGTTGCAGAGGGAGATACAGAAGCACAGCTTTTTGAAACTTTTTCATTAATTCTGATGTTCTGGTATTGAATGTTGAGCTGTAACTGTTAAGAGGTTTGTATTGCTGTTGTTCAGGTGCTCAGAATCAGGTTTAATTTTACAGGTATATGTCATGAAAGATGTTCTTTTATGACAATAGTACATTACAATACTGTACACAATTTTTAAAAACTAGAAAATACATTATGATATAATAATTAGTGCAAAAAGAGAGCAAAAACTAGTGGTGTAGTGCACGTGGGTTCGTTGTCCATTCAGAAATCTGGTAGCAATGGGCAAGAAGCTCCAAAGCTGAGCAGAGAGACGGTAAGATTGCATTTGCTGTAGACCTGTGAGGCGGTAACCAAGCTGCAGCAGGTCCAGGTCCTTGTTCAGCCATACATTGATTCTAGCCATGACCAACCTCTCGAAGCACCTCATTACTGTAGATGTGAGTGCTACCAGGTGGCAAACATTGAGGTGTTGTGACTGACTAAAACTGAGTCACACAAGCTGTAACTAGGAAATAAAGAAGTCTTTATTCACGCAGTGAATGAGAGGGAGAGAGAGGGAGAGGGAGAGAGAGAGAGAGAGAGAGAACCTCACTCTCCTGACAGAAATCTTTACACAATACTTGTTCAACTAACTACAGTTTCAGTTGCTATAATCACCCACTTAACTTTAACATTTGAAGTATACAGCAGTCGGGTATTGCAAATTTACAGAATTACATATCCACAATGGTAGCATATCCCAAATGGAAGAAACCCTTGAACATTCAAAGCTGCTTTCTGTTCCTAAAGTCAGGCACTCAAAATATACCTCTTTTATTAGAGCGTTGAGGGATTGCTCTATGAATACCAGAAGTTTCAGTGACAAAACAGATCTGTCCTGAATGATGCATTAAGTGCCAGGGATACACCTTTAACAATGTGCTAATAACAGAAACAATTCATCTATTGTCTTTCCATATGTAGACATAAAGTATCAGTTTGAGGTTAAATTGTGGTTAAATTCAGGTTTTATCACCTGCAGACTGGTTTTCATTTTTTTAAATCCATAACTATGCGATCCAAAATGATCCTAACAGAGGCAATTCATCATGCTCTTAGTAAACACAAATTACTCTACAGATGGTGGGGTCAAAGCAACACGCACAACACGCTGGAGGAACTCAGCAGGTCGGGCAGCATCCGTGGAAACGAACAGTCAACGTTTCGGGCTGAGACCCTTCGTCAGGACTGAAGAGGGAGGGTGCAGGGGCCGATAAAGAAGGTGGGAGGAGGGTGAGAAGGAGAAGGCTGGTAGGTGCCAGGTGAAAAACCAATCAGAGGAAAGGTCAAGGGATGGGGGAGGGGAAGCAGGGAGGGGATAGGCAGGAAAGGTGAAGAAGGAATGCAAAGGGAAAGCACTATGTGTAGTAGAAGGAGATGGAACCATGAGGGAGGTGCTAGGCAGCTGGAGGAGGAGGCAGAGTGAAACTGGGATGAGGGGAAGGGAAGGGAATTACTGGAAGTTGGAGAATTCAGTGTTCATGCCAAGGGGCTGGAGACTACCCACACGGTATATGAGGTGTTGCTCCTCCAACCTGAGTTTGGCCTCATCATGGCAGTAGAGGAGGCCATGTATGGACATATCTGAATGGGAATGTGAAGCAGAGTTGAAGTGGGTGGCAACCGGGAGATCCTGCCTGTTGTGGCGGATGGAGCGGAAGTGCTCGACGAAGTGTTCTCCCAATCTGCGTCGGGTCTCACCGATGTAGAGGAAGCCGCACCGGGAGCACCGGATGCAATAGATTACCCCAACAGACTCACAAGTGAAGTGTTGCCTCACCTGGAAGGACTGTTTGGGGCCATGAATGGTGGTAAGAGAGGAGGTGTACGGACAGGTGTAGCACTTACACTTGCAGGGATAAGTGCCAGGTGGGAGATCTGTGGGGAGGGACGTGTGGACCAGGCAGTCACAGAGGGAATGATCCCTGCAAAAAGCGGAGAGGGGTAGAGAGGGAAAGATCTGCTTAGTGGTGGGGTCCTGTTGAAGGTGGCGGAAGTTGCGGAGGATAATATGCTGGATCCGGAGGCTGGTGGGGTGATAGGTGAGGACAAGGGGGACACAGTCCCTGTTGTGGTGACGGGAGGATGGGGTGAGGGCTGAAGTGCGGGAAATGGAGGAGATGCGGGTGAGGGCATCATCGATGACGGCAGAAGGGAAACCACAATTCTTAAAGAAAGAGGACATTTGAGATGTCCTGGAATGGAAAGCCTCATCCTGGGAGCAGATGCGGCGGAACTGGGAATAGGGATAGCATTTTTGCATGTGGCAGGGTGGGAAGAGGTACAGTGGCATGCAAAAGTTTGGGCATCCCTGGTCAAAATTTCTGTTACTGTGAATAGCTAAGCGAGTAAAAGATGAAATGATTTCCAAAACACATAAAGTTAAAGATGACACATTTCTTTAATATTTTAAGCAAGAACACTTTTTTTTATTTCCATCTTTTACAGTTTCAAAATAATAAAAAAAGGAAAAGGGCCTGAAGCAAAAGTTTGGACACCCTGCATGATCAGTACTTAGTAACACCCCCTTTAGCAAGTATCGCAGCTTGTAAGTGTTTTTTGTAGCCAGCTAAGAGTCTTTCAATTCTTGTTTGGGGGATTTTCACCCATTCTTCCTTGCAAAAGGCTTCTAGTTCTGTGAGATTCTTGGGCCATCTTGAATGCACTGCTCTTTTGGGGTCTGTCCACAGATTTTCAATGATGTTTAGATCAGGGGACTGTGAGGACCATGGCAAAACCTTCAGCTTGCGCCTCTTGAGGTAGTCCATTGTGAATTTTGAGGTGTGTTTAGGATCATTATCCTGTTGTAGAAGCCATCCTCTTTTCATCTTCAGCTTTTTTACAGACAGTGTGATATTTGCTTCCCAAATTTGCTGGTATTGAATTGAATTCATTCTTCCCTCTTCCAGTGAAATGTTCCCACATGCCACTGGCTGCAACACAAGCCCAAAGCATGATCGATCCACCCCCCATGCTGAACAGTTGGAGAGGTGTTCTTTTCATGAAATTCTCCACCCTTTTTTCTCCAAACATACCTTCGCTTATTGCGGCCAAAATTCAGTGTCAGAAGTTTGCAATGAAACATCTAAACAAGCCTGATGCATTTTGGAAACAAGTCCTGTGGAATGTTGAATTTAAAATAGAACTTTTTGGCCCAAGAATCTCACAGAACTAGAAGCCTTTTGCAAGGATGATTGGGTGAAAATCCCCCAAACAAGAATTGAAAGACTCTTAGCTGGGTACAGAAAGTGTTTACAAGCTGTGATACTTGCCAAAGGGGGTGTTGCCAAAGTACTGACCATGCAGGGTGCCCAAACTTTTGCTTCAGGCCCTTTTCCTTTTATGTTATTTTGAAACTATAAAAGATGGAAATAAAAAAAGTTTTCTTGCTTAAAATATTAAAGAAATGTGTCATCTTTAACTTTATGCATTTTGGAAATCATTTAATCTTTTCCTCGCTTGGCTATTCACAATAACAGAAATTTTGACCAGGGGTACCCAAACTTTTGCATGCCAGTGTATAGTCGAGGTAGTTATGAGAGTCCTGCTCTTCTTGTTAACTTGGGTCAGCTCCCATTCCCAACACACTCTATTCTCTGAAGTGTTCTGCCTCTCCTTGTAAAATAATCTGAATTTAAAAATCCTTAATCTTGTTTGCAGATGGTCTTACAATATCCTCACCCCAATGTTCTCACCACAGGTCTGTTGCCTGCCTCAGAATCATAATCCTCCAATACCTCTGAACTCTAGTTTGTTCGTTTTGTACTTTCCCAACCGTAACACTTTGTTGCTTGCTCTGCTTGTGGAATTCTTCTCCTGCAACTCTTCATTCATCACCCTGTCAGAAGTGCTCCTTAAAGCCTGCCACTTTAAACAAATGTTTTGTCATCTGCCTAGCAATCTCCTTACTGGGCTCAGATTCAAATAATGTTTTGACTGCATTCCTGGGAACCTTGAGATATATTGCTGTGTTGAAGGCACTTTGTTGTTGATGATGGAGGTAAAGATATGTATATGAATTGACATTCAATATAAATTTGACTAAACATAATTATTGCATTCGATAGGATTCAGTGCAAGACAGAAGGGCTGGGGGGGAGTGGGGGTGCAGTGGGGGGAGATAAAACAACAGATTACATATTATGGGATTAAACCATTCAAATCAGCCTGTCCTGTGCCTGTGACATTTAGGCTAGACATAGAAGGAGAAAAAAAAAATCCAATTTTGTGTTTAAACTAAGTAGTATGACCAGGATTGTCAATGTTTAACTAGAAGAAACTTTGAATGACATAGCTTCAAAATGATATATTGTGCAAGAAGAAATCAATATTTAACATCTTACTCATCGTGAGTTCTGTGCTTATAGTACCTGCTTCTGATCAGAAGATACATTCTGCTGCTGTATTGATCTGAAGAATGACAATCTGAAAGAGTAAAATATATCACCAATTATCTTGTATTTTTGTGCTTCTTTTGTAGAAGTCTGCTTTTTTCATATTTTCACTGTTTTATTGAAAAAAATATAAAACTGCCCCATGTTTTCTTGTTCGGCACTTCATAGAAATTTCATTGAAATTGCATTATAATGTTACCTCGTGAATTAATTGAAGTGAAGGGAAAAATTTTGGACCATAAGAATCAAAGCAAATTGGAGGGAATAAGGCTCCAACCTGCATGAATCTGTTAAGTGGCAAACTATAAATACTTCACTTTATAAAATTAAAGGAAACAAAATAACCATTGGAAAGTAAAATAAAAGTCACAATTTTAAAATGATAAGATCTTATGTTCAAGCAGCTCTTCACTAGCTTATTAAAATCTGAAAGTGAGTCACTCCAGGCAATTTTCTCCACTTTATAGATTCCTGATGCGAAATAACTTCAGTTGAGGGATGGGAGTAGACCAGCTATCTATCTTCATGGCAGCAACACGACAGTGGAACTGTGGAGAAATACCAATCATGCTTTGTGACACTGTTGTAAGTCACAAGCACTGATTTCATCCATGAAATTTGTATACAACTATCCTTCACTCACTGCATTTTTCTTGAGAAATTACTTTCATTAGGAAATATTGGTGTTGCTTCATACATACGCTGCGTAGAAAATAAACTGATTCTTGAGTAAATTAGCAATGCTTAACATAGCACAGACTATTTACTGTGAACATGACTACACACCATGCTCTGGATCACTTCATTAGCTGACATAATGCTGTTGATAGGTATTGTATATGGCATTGGTTAAAATAAGCTATGCATGGCATTAATTAAACTCCAAAAGGTCCAGGCCTCTGTAAATAATACAGTGCAATATGCATTGGTAAATACAGCATGTTGTCTGAAACAACTTTTCAGTAAAGACACCTATGTTATTGCTTATTAGCTACAGATCTACCTTTAATATGGTGATTCCAAATAAAATCATCATCAAACTCCTGGACCTGGGAGCAATCAGGTCTTTTGCAATTGGATCCTTGACTTCCTCTCCAACAGACTGCGATCAGTAAGAATAGTCAATAATGGCCCCATCAAAATTATTCCCAACATTGGTGCCCCACAAGACTGCATCCTTAGTTTCCTTTACACTCACGCCTGTCTGGCTAGATTCTACTCTAACTCTATCTACAAGTTTGCAGCTGATGCCACCGCAGTGTCTCAAATAACAATAAGACAAATTTCAGAAAGGAGATAGAGAATCCACTGACATGGTATCATGACAACAACCTCTACCTCTATGTCAGCAAGCCAAAAGAGCTGGTCTCTAACTTTAGGAGAAGTCCTCTCCTGTTTACATCAATGGTGCTAATATCTAGAGAGTTGAGAGCCTCTAGTCCCTATGAGTAAAGGTCACTATTTTGGTCCAATCACATAGATGCCACAGTGAAAGAAGGCGCACCAGCGCCTCTACTTCCTCCGAATGTCAAAGAAATCTGACGAGTATGCACTGACCCTCAACAGTTTTCACTGATGCATCATAGAAAGTGCCCTATCCAAATACATCACGACTTGGTATGACAACTGTTCTGCCCATGACTGCAATAAAGAGCAGAGAGTTGTGGACATAGCACAGCATGTCACTGAAGTTTCCTGTCTACACTTCTTGCTACCTTTGTAAAACAACCAGCATAATCAAATATCACACCCACCCCAGATATTTTCTATTGTCCTATCAGGTAGAAGATACAAAAATACACAAAATCTTATAGATGCTGGAAATCCAAAGCAAGACACACAAAATGCTGGAGAAACTCAGCAGGTTAGGCAGCATCTCAGGACTCAGTTTAAACCAAGATGCAAAAGCCACCAGTCTTGAGGACAACTTCAATCCTCACAGAGGCAGTTGTAAAGAAGGCAAGACAGCGTCTTACACTTCATAGGGAGTTTGAAGAGATTTGGTATGTCAACAAATGCACTCAAAAACTTCTACAGATGTACCGTGGAGAGCATTCTGACAGGCTGCATCACTGTCTGGTATGGGGGTGGGGGGCGACTGCACAAACTGAAAGAAGCTGCAGGGGTTTCTAAATTTATTCTGCTCCATCTTGGGTACTAGCCTACAAAGTACCCAGGACATCTTCAAGGAGTGGTGTCTCAGAAAGGCAGTGTCCATTATTAAGAACCTTCAGCACCCAGGGCATGCCCTTTTCTCACTGCTACCATCAGGTAGGAGGTGTTGCTTGGATTTCCAGCATCTGCAGATTTTCTCTTGCTTGTGATTGAATCTGCTTGAGTTATGAGAGGGGCTTTGAATATTTTTAAGGTGGAGGTAGGAGAGAGTCTTTGAACATTTTTAATGTAGAAATCAGTTCTTTGTTTATTAACTCACACACTCAGCGATTCAGGAACAGCTTCTTCCCCTCTGTCATTCGATTCCTAAATGGACATTGAACCTGTCGACACTACCTCACTTTCTTAATATATATTATTTCTGCTTTTGCAGGATTGTTAATCTATTCAATATATGTAAACTGTAATTGATTGATTGATTTATTTATTATATTTTTCCTTCTTCTTCTTCTTCTTCTTCTTCTTCTACTATATTATGCATTGCATTGAGCTGCTGCTGCTAAGTTAACACATTTCACGATACATGCCGGTGATAATAAACCTGACCCTGATTCTGAATGTTATGCAAGACAAGCTTTTCACTGTACCATTTTACTAATATACCAATTTTTTTTTCTTCAAATGAAATGGAGGATCATGTTTAGATACTTCAGGACATAGCTAAACTTCCTCAAGGGAAATTGGAAATGAACAATGAATGTCAACCTTGCCAGTAATGCCCAATGCCAAAAATGAGTTAATAAGCAAATAACTGGCTTCTACATTAAAATGTAGAAAGCGATACATGGCCTTCCGTCCTCTCTGATCAGATTCCCCCTTCCCCAGGCCTGTATCTCTTTCACCAATCAGCTTCCCAGCTCTTTACTTCACCCCCCGTTCCAGTTTTACCCATCACCTTGTTTCTTCCTCCCATCCCCCCTCCTTCTAGTTCTGACTCCACATTTTTTTCCCTCCAGTCCTGGCCCGAAACGTCGACTGTACTCTTTTCCATAGGTGCTGCCTGGCCTGCGGTGTTTCTCCAGCATTTTGTGTGTGTTTCAAGCAGATCCAAGCCCAGCCTGTCCAACCTTTCCTCATACAGCAATTGTCCAATCTAGATATCAGAAAAACTGGACTCAGAGAATAAAACCAAAAAAAAGGGAAAAGGAGTGAAAATTTCACATAGGTTTGCCATGCCAAGTCTCTTTCAAGCTACCAAACAAACAAAAGTATCCAGGTATAAAACACCCAATTGTCTTTTGACTACAGCCCATGTATTGTGACATTTATTTTCTTTAAAGGAAGTGATCATGTGTCTATCTCAAACGCTACAAGTAAATCTGCAATTCATTCTGGCAGTGGCTGAAAGATCCCAATTGTGATCCATCATTGTGACCTTATTAAACTTGCCCGTGAAGAACCCATACCTACAGATGTAAACACTGACATTTTAGGATGGCGTGCTCTACCACATTCTCAGGATTCACAAGTTGCAATGCAATTTTCTCCCTGATCACTCCCCAATACCTGTGAAGAGGCCACAATACTGTTCCCTTGATGGAGTAATTTGTTTGTGATCAGAAGCACATTACAATGCAAATTGAATCTTACTTCCCTGAGCGCTGTCACAATGCCTTTCTTTAAATAAATTTTTAGCATGTCAACATTCCCAGCCTAGTGTGTCAAGTTTCTGGATGCCTCCTAGGATATTAAGGCTCCTCCGTGCATACACTGGTTGAAAATAAAGGTGTACTTTCCCAGCTGCCAGCGTGAGATCTATTTATTCACCATGGTTACTATTAGATATAGGTATAGACAGTAAATTTATATTGTTCCAGATTTAATGAGAATAGCTGAGAAGCTACTAACCCTAATAATGCAACTAGAGCTTCACTGTTTTAAGCAGTAGATCTGTTTGATAATGTGACCTTATGACCAGTGGAGGAAAGAGGTACCAGGACAATTATACTGTCTGAAGAAAGGCAAGATACGGAGGAGTGGACAGCTGAAAAATGAAGGTGTGTGCTGGAAAACAGCGAGATAAGAAGGCAACCAGTAAACACATCTTTCCCTCACCCCCCACTGTCCGCTCTCTGCAGGGATCGCTGTATGTGACTCCCTTGTCCACTCATCCCTCCCCACTGATCTCCCTCCTGGCATTTACCCCTGCAAGCTGCACCTGCCTCTACACCTCCACTCTCACCACCGCTAAGGGCCCCAAACAATCCTTCCAGGTGAGGTGACACTTCATCTGAGAGTCTGTCGGGGTCACCTACTATATCCAAGCTGCCAGTGTGGCCTCCTCTATATCGGAGAGACCCCATATGGGGGTGGCTGCCTCATTAAGTACCTTCGCTTCATCCACCAGAAATTGGCCACCAATTTTAATTCTACTTCCTATTCCCATTCCAACATGTCGCTCAATGGTCTCCTTCACTGCCACAATAAGGTCACTCTCACGTTGGAAAGGCAAAACCTTATATTCCATCTGGGTACCCTCCAACCTGTTTGGAATACAGGGAATGGGCAGATGAAGGTGATTGCACCACTAAAGAACAATGACAAGAATGGTCATACTCCCGGAGAATGCACGGATAAAGGTGATAGGACTGCTTTTAAACGGAAAGGGAAGAATGGTCACTTTGCTGATGAATGGAAAGGTAAGGATAGTCAGATCCTGGAGAACATTGTGGTAAGGATGGTCAGACACGGGAGAACTGTGAGGTAAGAGTGCTTATACCCTGGACAACAACACAGTAAAGATAGACAGACACTGGACAACAATGAGGGAAGATGGTCTGACAAGGACATAGCAAGGACAGTGAGACACTGGACAACAATGAGGAAAGATGGTCAGACTGTTGGAGAATGGTGATGTCCTGTTGAAGATATTGAATTTGTTTGCAGTTTCCTCATGAGGGTCCTGGGAAGAAAGTGTGCTCTCTTTCTCCTCTCATATGTGGCACACCTTTATCTACTTCAAGCTGTTCCTCCTTTCCTCATTCTCCCATTCTTATCTGTTTCAAATGATAGAAAGTGACTTGCGCTGTTCCTTCAAAGTAATCCACGTTGCAACTTGCAACGTGTTCTAAAATTTCTTTGCGACGTGTACTATGATTTTCCCAGTGTGTTCCAGGCAGTGGATGCATTGGTTGAAGGTGCCAGTAGAACTCTCAGTAATGCCTGTTGTGGTAAAGCAGCTCTCCACATAAACTTGCTGTGCATGAGCTCTGAGTTTAAGGTCTAGATTCTTGAGATACACTTTGGAAGGATAATCTTGGAAAGATGTATGCTTATCCCACTGCTCTACTCTCTCAACACTCATACTGTGCGCCTAAGACAATCTGTCTACAGATTTCTGGCAAATTCCTACAGATCACTTATTGTTGTCCAGTGTCTGACTATCCTTAGCTTGTCATTGACCGACCATCTTCCCTCACGTGTATGAGAGAATCCTAGTCTGACTGACTGCATCACCAACCGGTGCAGATTCTCTAATACACAGGGTCAAAAGTGGCTGCAGAGAGTTGAAATCTGATCCGGCTCCATCACTTGCACAACTTTCCCCAGCATCGAGAACATCTTCAAAAGGCGTGCCTCAAGAAGATGGCATCAAGCATTAAGGACCCTCACCATCTGGGACATGCTTCACTACCATTAGGGAGGAGGTACATACCAATCTCCCACACACAGTGATTCAACAGCATCTTCTACCCCTCTGCCATTAGATTTTTAAATGGTCCACAAACCCATGAACCCTCCCTTTCCCTCTTTTGCACCATTGTTTTTCTTTTAACTCATGGTAATTTTTTTAATGTCTTGCACTACAATGTTACCACCATACAACAAATTTCATGACATATGTCTGATTCTGAGTCTGATGTAGTCGATGTTATAGCTTCCCTTTGGCTTTGTGGTGGGCCAAACCTGAATGTCACAGAGTTCTTCCATAGTTTGAAGGAATCAAGACAACTGGCTAGGTAATGGTACTAATCTACTTAATATGACACTTGCAGACAACATTGGGTAAATGCAAGCAGGCTTTTTCCACTGAGGTTGGGTGGGCCTACAACCAGACGTCATGGGTTAACGGTGAAAGGTGAAAAGTTTAAGAGCAACATGAGGGGAAACTTCTTCACAACAAGGGTCATGAGAGTGTGAAACAAGTTGCCAGTACAAGTGATGCATGCAAGCTCCATTTCAACGTTTAAGAGAAGCTTGGATAGGTGCATGGATGTTAGGGGAGTGATGCTGCTTCAAGTTGATGGGAGTAGGTAGTTTAAATGGTTCAGCACAAACTAGTTGGGGCCAAAGGGCCTGTTAGTGTGCTGTACTTTACTATGACTCTGCGTCAATTTCAAACTGAGCAATAACTGAGGTCACATGAGGCAGATGTAAAACAATGTGCATGTAGTCAATACCTGGCCCACTGGAACGTCCGCATCTGTGTGATCTATACAAACTTGATAAGCTTTCTTATCTCTGGCATTTAAGTTGCTTTGTCTCTTTTTGTGTGCAACAAGCCGTGGTGATGTCTCGGAGCTGGAACTATTTTGCAAACAGACATTTGCATCTAAGTGTAGGCTGGAAGAAAACTAACAGAAAAGCTTACATTCACCTTGACAGCCACAGGTTATGCTGTCCTTATCCTCCTTTGAGGATGTATTGCATTTCTGAGAGTATTAGATTTTAATCATATAGCACAAAGCATTGATCTTTCCTGTAATTGAGACAACAGAACTGCTCAATAAGGACCTGCAGCAGACTTGGCCTCCAGCTGAGAGACATTCCTTGAGTCTTCTCAAGGATTATATGAATAAAACATGCATGAGGCATTTTATTCTACCTCCGGAACTCACCAAAACCACCATTGTGAGACTGCCTGGAGGTCCTATGTGTCTTGGTTGAAGTAACAACGGGTGCTGCTGGCTCCTGCAGGGGTGTGCTGCCACACACATGGTCATGTCGTGATGCAGGGCGTTTGGTACTGGAAACATCCAGATCTTGGTGCGCCGGCTTAAGGTAATCTATAGAAATACATTCAGATTTACCCTTCCTATTTACAGTAAAAGTCTCCAAAACGTGGAACGAGCCATTGTGATGGGGCTTAAGGGGATGCTGATGTGCATCACGGCAGAAAAAAACAAAGGAGGTTGGATGTAGGTCAACTGGAACCCAAGAGATCTGCACACCATAATGGGAGGTAGGAAGAGATGTAAATGAATTGAGTTTACTGAAGAGGGTAGAACGTTGCTGAGATACTGACCAGGTGAACGTTGTGTCAAGAATAAAATAACCCAGCACTCATAGTAGCTGCATGTATACCAAGTCAGCTGCAGAGGACTGCAGGTCTTCTTTTGGAGTCGTTCTGAGCCCCAGCAAAACCCATGGAAGACAATAGTGCCAACACTCATCCGTCAGGAGCAGCATTTAAGGAGCAGTAATACCACTCATACAGGTCTTTGGACCGTGGGTGATAAAACATTGTGGTGTGATGCAATTTACCATTGTGGCCCAGATGTCTGATGTGAATTGGGGGCCGTGGTTAGAAGAAATACCAGATAGGGTGCCAAACCAGGTGTTGATGAATACCCGAGCCACATCCATAGCCATCATTGACAATGAAGGGACAACCTCTGGCCACCTGGTGGTACAGTGCACCACAGTATGGAAATGTGGGAGAGGGGCAGAGGACCAACCATTGATGGACCTCGAACGCTACCGATGGTGCCCGAACGTAACGGTTAATTTTCGCCCACTGACGCACAACACAGGCTGCACTCCAGTCTCCTACATCTTTCCTAAGGCTCTGCCACACAAACTTTAAAGCAACGAGTTCTATGAAGCTTTCCCGCCCGGATGTGGACGGCCGTAAGCAGAGTTTAAAACAATACATCTCCAATTTGCAGCCGCTTTGGGGTGAGGGCAATTGGCTGAGAAATTGCATAGGAGAAAAACTCCTGCATCCCCGAACTTAATGTCAGCCAAATGCAGACCAAATGGGAGCATAGTCAACCCCGGCATCGACGGTGGTCCGTGAGAGGCAATCAACCCTTCAATGTGCTGTATGCCATTTATGAATTGTGAGATGTAAGCCAGGTGGCATTGCTGTCGTACAGACCAAGGGTCTGACCCTTCGGCCATTGTGTGCACAAGGAGCCTGTGGTCAACGAACGCAGTGAAATGCTGACCCTCCAGTAGAAAACCAAAATGGCAGATGGCCAGATAGAAACCGAGGAGCTCATGGTCAGATGTGCTGTACTTCCTGCTGGGAGGGAGGGAGGTGGGGTAGAGCGTGAGCAGCTGCCTCACGCCTCTAACCAACTATTCATGCACAGCACCACAGCATAGCCTGAGGCATCAGTAGTGATGCTGATAAGTACGTTGGGGAGCGGAGCGTCAGTAGTTTCGGTTCGAAAGTGCTCAAGCCTGCAGTTAGGGGCACTATTCAAGGGGAGCATAAGCTCAGCAGCTCGTAGAATGGAACAGTGCTTCGCTAGTGCGGGGCAGTGGAAAGTCCATATCACGGTGACTATTGATGGTAGGGGTGTCACCCATGCTGCCAAGATAATCAGCCCATGTTGGCTGAAGCACTTGAAAATCGTGCAGAGATGCAATAAGTGTTTGGTTTGGATGCACTGGTGACAAGTATGTTGTCCAGGTAAGCAAAAAGAAAATCTGTCCACTAGTTGCTAGAACATCTTTGCTGCACTTTTCAGCCCAAATGGCATGTGCAGAAACTCAAATAGGCCAAACAGGATTACAACAGCAGGTTTAGGAATGCACTCAGCACACACAGACACGTGGTGGCAGCCCTTGACGAAATCCACTTTAGAAAAACATTATCTTTCTGGCTAAATGTGCCAAAAAGTCTTGAATACTTGGGATCGCGTAATTGAGGTGGTGGTTTCAGTAAGGTGGTGATAATCACTTAGGGACTTATGGAGGGATGAAGCTATTCGACCTGTATACAATTGCAAGCATTTCTATGTTTGCAAGCTCAGCCTTCAAGCTTTTCTGAGTCTGGTCTAGGTGCATGGGCATGGACAACCGAGCTGGGTTGTGGAAGTGTGGTGCTCAACCCCATGTGTTGTGACTGTGGTGGAGAATGTGGGCTTGGTGAGGTTTGGGAATTTCCCCAGCAGGTGAGTGAATTCACATGCAGAGGTACATACACTAGACAAAGTCATTGTGGGGAACTTACTGGAGGTAAAGGATAATAACCCAAAGTCCTCTGTGTCCACAAGCCAGCAGTTCTTAAGATCACAGGAAATCTGCACCAAGCAGAGATCCAATGAAGCAGAGCATCACCCAACATGTCCCATACGTCTGGATCCTGCTATCTTTGGTGGCAAAGGTCTATCATTCTCTGCCTTATAATCAATGGGCAAGTCTCTTGAACACCCAGATCACACAGGAAGTGTCACCCTGAGAGGGTGTCAGTAATGAACCCTCTCAGACAACCCTGGCAGCTGGAACCCAAGGTGTTCACAAATCTTCGATGTGGGCACTGTCGAAGCTGCATGGTGGTCAGCACTTTTTGGCATTGTTTGGTCCTGACCCACAGGCGTTAGTCTGCTGGAGGCTCTGCTGGCAGGCTTATTGAGATGGAAAGGCGGAGGAGTGATGCACCTCTGCCTGCCTGAGTGGCCATTTTAGATGGTGATTGTCCAGGAGAAAGAGCATGTGGTCCATTAGTTCTGAAGGCCTAGCATCAGCCAGGCTGGGCAAGGAGAGCAACTGTTTGGCACGCTCAGACTCAGACAGTCCAAAAGTCTGTACATATTTATAGTGAGCTGGTAGGTCTTCTAGTAAACTCACTACTCTGGCTGCAGTGTAAATAGTTAGCGATTTGGGATTGTTCACGGTGATGCCTTGTAGCGTGATTTGGGCTTTCACTTGTGCAAGCCATGTGGTAGCGTGCTTCTCCCAAAATTCTGACAGCTTCAAAGTGTCGACATGTTATTGAGCAACTCAGGAATCATCCAAGAGCGTTGGGGTCACCAATATAGGATCCTGTGAATAAAACATACAAGCGTCGTTTTAGATGCTTGACTAAAGCATTTACTTCCATTACGAACAAATCAAAAATAGTCGGCTTAGGCTGACGTCTTTACATCAGACACCATCTATTAAAGTGAACAAACAACTCAATGATAGTGTTTGTGAATTATGTAGAACAGTTTCCATTTTGAACAATATGTGTCACCTGTCACCCATTATATCATCCTACACTTCATTCTTCTTCTGGAAGTTTGTTCTGGTCTGAAATGTCCCACTTCATCTTCCTAGTTATTTTCAATTCTGAAGTACACGAGTATTCTAGTCATTTTCAATTCTTACACTTCAAGGTGACATATTTCGGTACAAGATCTAAAATGTACAGAAAATTGAATCAGGCAGACCATATCGGATTTCAAGAAGGATAAGAAAATCCCAATAATGGACACAGTTACACAGAAATTAAAAGAAATGTTTCAGCAGCTAATCTTTTGGTAGTTTGTGATTCTTTTAAGTAACAGTGATGGGGCCAATAACACTGTTTTAGCATTTGCTCAGCAGTGTGGAGTCGTGATTGTGATAGGACAGAAGGTAGCGTGTGGTCGACAAAATGATGATGACAGCATCAGATTGCCATTGCACACAACTGGCATCATAATTTGCCTGCTCTGCTTTCTGACACCGGCCATTAGCCAAGCCCAAGCCCCTTTACCAGCAAAGCACCTAACACAGTTCTTGTTGGCAGTATATGCATTTTTGAAGCCACCTTCAAACATAAGGCAGTGGCTTAATACTAAATAATTGATTTGAAAGTTCATCTTCAAAGTTCAAAGTACATTCTATTAACAAAGTTGGTATAAATTATATAACCTTGAGATTTGTCTGTTTACAGACAGTCACAAAGCAAGAAACCCAAAAGAACCCAATTTTAAACAAAGACCAACATCCAATGTGCAGAGGAAAAAAAAGACAAAATGAAATCAAATCATGCAAACAATAAAGCAAGCATCACCGTTCAGAACGAAACTGAGTCCGTAAACCCGAAGCCTGGAGCACCCGGAACTTATGGGCTCAATCTCACGCCGACACTTGTGAGCAGTGCAATTTTTGTCCAGTTTATTTCTTCACGGTATGTTGGAGCAACGTAAATTGTTGTTCAGCACTATCAAAAAACATGTCCAAAGCTGTTTAGTATGTATGTATTGACTGATTGAGATGCAGCATGGAATAGGCCCTTCCTGCTCATCAATCCACACCGTCCAGTAATCCCCTGATTTAACTCTAGTCTAACTACGGGACAATTTACCATGTCCAATTAACTTACCAGTCTTTGGAAACTGGACTGGTCTGGATTAGTGATAGGCAGACAGGCACATTCTCTTTTGATACTCTTTGCTTATCACTTCATGCAACAGAACTTACTCAAGTGAAGCATAGGAAATGACCTAACAAATAAACCAAGAGCCACTACCCAAAGCCTGGTATCGAGTGGATGAAAAAATTGCTATTCAATCTCACACGTTTGCTCCTGATTAATCTTTTCCATTGCTCGCACATGAATATTTTCCTCAACAAGTACCTCTGGGTTAAATTGGAAGCAAACTTCGCTACAAAAGAATTCTAAAGAAGTCAAGACTACTGCAGATTAACTCAAATATACTCTAAAGGCTGATTTATACTTGTGCATCATCTCTATGCTGTAGGTACTGTGTACCCTATGCCGTACCCTGCACCGTAGGGTGACGTGCACCTCCCCAAAAAAATAACTCATGCATCATGGCGATGCAGACTGCAACAACTGTGATTGGTCCACTTGGTAGCATCGCATTTCCTCCTACACATTTCCGGTTGCTTCTTCTCCGCCATGTCTGTCACCGATGTGAAATAGATGAACCAATTCGTCAAATCTACCTGCGGACATGCGAAAATGTTTGAAATGCATTTCCTCATCCATGTCTCTCATGAAGAAACTCAACACGGTGGCATAGAACCCCACTGCCAACTAGCACTTTGGCGCACACCAACGCGTGCTCGCTATGGCGTAAAGCCTACGCAGAAGTGAAAATCAGGCCTACAGCATAGACCATAATAACCAGTATAAATCAGCCATAACAAGTCAACATCAAGGACGCAGGTCTAGCAACGGGGGCAGAATCACCAAAATTATCTTCTAGAGCAGGGGTTCTTAACCTGGGGTCCATGGACCCCTGAGGGATTCCAGTGGGTCCACGAACTTGGATGGAAAAAATCTACAAATTTATTTTCACTAACCTGTAACTGAAATTTAGCATTTCCTTCAATTATGAATGTAGGCAACAAATCACAGTAGTGCTAGCAGTTCCCGTGACTTTATCACCAATAAAAGTCACAGAACAAAGGGACCTTGGGATTCAAATCCATACATCCCTCAAGGTCGCTGCACAGGTTGATAGGGTAGTTAAGAAGGCCTATGGGATGCTCGGCTTCATTAACAGGGGATTGAGTTCAAGAGTAGAGAGGTCATGTTGCAACTCTACAAATCTCTGGTGAGACCGCACTCAGAGTATTCTGTTCAACTCTGGTCACCTCATTATAGGAAGGATGTGGAAGCTAAGGAGAGGGTGCAGAGGAGATTTACCAGGATGTTGCCTGGTTTGGAGAACAAGTCATATGAAGCAAGGTTAGCAGAGCTAGGACTTTTCTCTTTGGAGCATAGAAGAATGAGAGGGGATTTGATAGAGGTCTACAAGATTATGAGAGGCATAGGTAGGCTGGATAGTCAGTACCTGTTTCCCAGGGCATGAATAGCAAACACCAGAGGGCATATGTACAAAATTAAGGGAGGGAAGTTTAGGGGAGACATCAGGGGTAAGTTTTTTTACACAGAGGGTTGTGAGTGCCTGGAATGACTTGCCAAGGATAGTGGTGGAGGCTAAAACATTAGGGGTATTTAAGAGCCTCTTGGACAGGCACATGGATGAAAGAAAAATGGAAGGTTATGGGGTAGTGTGGATTTAGTACTTTTTTTTAAGGATTATATGGGTCAGCATAACTTGGCAGGTTGAAGGGCCTGTACTGTGCTGTAGTGTTCTATGTTCTATGTTTTCATATCATATTACAGTTGTTAACAAATATCTCAAAATATCATTTATGGTATGGTCATTACAGCTTCAAAATTACAGTAGATATTAGACCCACTGTTAGATCGAATACGATCACAATCTTCCTGTCCGCATACACTTGTGCGACGGAGCTGGACAACTATCGGGCACCCCTGCAACTGGATGTTCAACATGACATGCACGTTGCTTTGTCAAAGACCACCCCACAGTCTAATGTTCTGATTCAAGCCTTCACGCTGATACTGTATGTCTTTAAAATATAAAATGTAATTTCAACTTGCCTACATTTTAAATGTACAGTCTTGTTATTTAATGCATTAATAAAGAAGTACATATATTACTGTATCACAAATATGTTTTTTAATATTTTGATAACCGTATTTCAATATAATTGGTTTCTTTTGTAAATCTGCGTATTTTAGTTTATATATTTATATACATTATTCTGAAAAGAGGTCCATAGGCTTCACCAGACTGCCAAAGGGGTCCATGGCATTAAAAAGGTTGAGAATCCTTGCTCTAGAAAATGGCAATCAAATTTGTGCTGAAGCAAACCATGAGTTCTGTCCCAGGTCAGTGCCTTTGGCCAATGTATTGATTGATCCCAGCAATGTCCTGGAAACTTTGACTCTAGTATGTATGTGAGAAGAGACTGAACTTAAAATATAGTGGTGAAATTCACTCACTGTGCCAGCTGCAATGCATTCAATAGCATCAAATTAATCAGATAACATTATCCCACGCTCAGTTTCATTAGCAAATCCACCCCCAAATGGGAGTTGACCAAAAAAAAAGGGAGGATTGCCACTTCCTCTGGTGGTACGGGGTTGATAACACAAAATCTATTTTCCAGCAGCCATCTCAGAGAAAGAGAATGAACAAAACATGATTTTCTCTGGTTAAAGCAGTTTGTGACATGGGGCACATTCATATCTTAAGCTTATTATTTCTGGGTCAGATACAGGTTTAATGTGCTACTGGATTTGGAAACTCTTAGTAAAGAGGTAGCGGGAGGAGAGAATTAGAGAGATAAAGACCAAAAGAACTATCAAGTGAGAGACTCCTGCTCAATTCACAGTGATGCTTACGGGGGCTGAAAAAACTCCACATACATTAACCCTTTCATTCCCAGGATTATTCTCGTGAACCTCCTCTGGTCGATGATTGGAGTACTGCGCAGATGCAACAGGAGCGTTCCCTCACAGGTCCAACAAAGATTTTCAACAGGAAACCCAGCTTCTATAGAAAAGAGGTACTTCCTAGTAGAGTGGAGCGGTCATCATCGGCGTAACCTAAGTCAGGTTAGGAAGGCTTTAGCTCAAACAGGGCTTCAGCGAGAGCAGGCGGAGTCTAGGTAAGTTCATTCCTTATTTCTTATTCAACTCTAGGGAGGGTTCTGTTTTGGGTGTCAGATGAGGGATTTCCAGGAGACTCCCAGCCTCCCTGGTCACTACATCTGCACCAAGTGCATCGAGATGCAACTCCTTAGAGACTGTGTTAGGGAACTGGAGCTGCAGCTCGATGACCATCGGCTTGTTTGGGGAAAGCGAGGAGGTGATAGACAGGAGCTACAGGGTGGTAGTCACCCCAAGGCTACGGGAAACAGATAAATGGGTGACTGTCAGGAGAGGGAAGGGGGAACATCAGACAGAGGAGAGCACCCCTGTGGCCATCCCCCTCAACAATAAGTAGTCCATTTTGAGTACTGTTGGGGGGGGGGGAGTATGACCTGTCTGGGGGAAGCAACAGCAACCATGCCTCTGGCACTGATTCTGACCCTGTGGCTCAGAAGGGTAGGGAACTGAAGAGGATGGCAGCAATTATAGCAGATCAGGGAGACAGATAGGCGATTCTGTGGATGCAAAAAGGAAACACAGATGGTAGTTTAGCTTCCAGGTGCCAGGGCCCGAGATGTTTCTGGGCACATCCACAATATCCTGATAATAGAGGGTGAGCAGCCAGAAGTTGTGGTACATATTGGTACAAATGACATAGGAGAAAAAAAGGAGGAGGTCCTGAAAAAATAATTTAGGGAATTAGGAAGGAAGTTGAGAAGCAGTGAGGATAGGAATAGAATGAGGTGGCAGATAAACCTGTGGCTGAAGAATTGGAGCAGGGGCAGGGATTCAGATTTCTGGATAATTGGGACCTCTTCAGGGGCAGGTGGGACCAGTACAAAAGGGAATCCGAGGGGGTTAATATTCTTACGGGCAGATTTACTAGAACTGTTGGGAGCAGTTTAAACTAATATGGCAGGTGAAAGGGAACCAGGATGATAGAGCTGAGGATGAACCAGCAAATTTACAAGTAGATGATGGGTGTTACATGAATGTAAGGAAGGACAAGCCAATGATTTGGTACAAATGCAGAGAGAGCAAAGAGCTAAATTGTACTGCAGGAGCAAAATTCAGAAGGGCGAAGAATGCAGGACCAAAGGTACTGAATTTAAATGCACATAGCAATCAGAATAAGCAGGACAAACTCATGGCGCAACTAGAGATTGGTTGGTATGACATTGTGGACATCACTGAGTTGTGGCTGAAAGAAGGCCATAGTTGGGAACTTAATGTCAAAGGATATACATTGTATCAAAAGGAGAGGCAGTAATGCAAAGGCAGTGGTGTGGCTCTATTGGTAAGAGAAGGAATTACATCTTTAGAAAGAGGTGACATCGAGTCAGAAAATGTTGAATCATTGTGGGTGGAGATAAGGAATTGCAAAGGTAAAATAAAGCATTATGAGAATCATATACAGGCCTCCAAATAGTAGCCAAGATGTGGGATTGAGATTGAAAAGGGAGCTGGAAAAGGCATGTATGTAATAAGGATAATGACACAACTGTAATGGGGGACTTCAATATGCAAGTGGATTGAGAAAATCAGGTTTGTGTTGGATCGCAAGAGAGGGAATTTGTTGAATGCCTATGAGATGGCTTTTTAGAACAACATGTGTTTGAGCCTACTCAGGGAAAGGCTATCTTAGATCAGATGTTGTGTGATAACCCAGACCTTATTAGGGAGCTTAACATAAATGAACCCTCAGGAGGCTGTGATAATAATATGATTGAATCCATACTGCAATTTGAGAGGGAGAAGCATAACTCACATGTATCGGTATCGCAATGGAATACAGAGGCATGTGGGAGGAGCGTGCCCAGGTGGATTGGAGGAGGATACTGGCGGGGATGACAGCAGAGCAGAGATGGCTGAAGTTTCTGGGTATAGTTCCCAAGGCACAGGATAGATATGTCCCACAGATGAAATTGTTCTCAAATGGCAGAGGTAGGCAACCATAGCTGACAAAGGAAGTGATGGACTGCAAAATGCCAAAGAAAGGGCACGTAAGGTAGCAAAAGTGAGTGGGAAGTTGGATGATTGGGAAGTCTTTAAAATCCAACAAAAGGCAACTAAAAAAGCTACAAGAAGGGAAAAAATGAAATATGAGGGCAGACTAGCCAATAATAAGAGAGTTTTCAGTTATAAAAAGAGTAAAAGGAAGGCGAGGGTTAACATTGGACCACTGAAAAATGATGCTGGTGAGGTAGTAATGGGGGAACAAAGAAATGGCAGATGAATTTAATAGGTACTTTGCACCTGTCTTCATTGTAGAAGACACCAGCAGTGTGCTAGAGGTCGTGAGTGTCAAGTAGCAGGAGTGAGTGTCATTGCGATTACAAAGAAAAAAGTGCAAGGCAAACTCAAGGATCTTAAGTTGGATAAGTCACCTGGGCCAGATGAACTACATCACAGAGTCCTGAAAGAGGTTGCTGAAGAAATAACGGATGTATTGGTCATGATCTTTCAAGAATCACTTGATTCTGGCATGGTCCTGGAGGATTGCAAAATTGCAAATGTCACTCCACTCTTTATGAAAGGGAGAAGACAAAAGAGAGGAAATTATAGGCAGTTAGCCTAACCTCAGTGTTTGGGGAAGTGTTGGAGTCTATTATTAAGGATGAGGTTTTGAGGTACTTGAAGACTAATGAAGAATAAGTCAACTTCAGCATGGTTTCTGTAAAGGGAAATCTTGCCTGACAAATCTTAAGAGTTCTTCAAGGAAGTAACAAGCAGGGTAGACAAAGGAGATGCAGTGGATATGATTTACTTAGATTTTCAGAAGGCATTTGATAAGGTTTCAGAGGCTGCTTAGCAAGATAAAATCCTATGGCATTATAGGAAAGAGACTGGCATTGATAGCAGAATGGCTGGCAGGCAGGAGGCAGTGAGTGGGAATAAAAGGGGCCTTTTCTGGTTGGCTGCCTGTGACTAGTGGTGTTCCTCAGAGGTCAGTATTGGGACCGTTACTTTTCACATTACTTGTCAATGACATAGATAATGGAATTGATGGCTTTGTGGCAAAGTTTGCAGATGATACAAAGATAGGTGGAGGGTTAGGTAGTGCTGAGGAAGCAATGCGATTGCAGCAGGACTTTGACAAATTGGAGGAATGGGCAAAAAAAGTGGCAGATGGAATACAGTGTTGGGAAATGTATGATAATGTACTTTGGTAAAAGGAACAATAGTGCAGACTAGTATCTAAATGGGGAGAAGGCTCGAATATCAAAGATGCAGGTGGACTTAGGAGTCCTCTTACAAGAATCCCAGAAGGTTAATGTACAGGTTGAGTCTATGGTAAAGAAGGCAAATGCAATGTTGGCATTTATTTCAAGGAAATAGAATATAAAAGCAAGAAGATAATGCTGAGGCTTTATAAGACACTAGTCAGGCTGCACTTGGAGTATTGTCAACAGTTTTGGGCCCCATATCTCAGAAAGGATGTGTTGTCATTGGAAAGGGTCCAAAGGACATTCACGAGGATGATTCCAGGGATGAAGGGGTTAACATATGAGGAACGTTTGGCAGCTTTGATCCTGTACTCACAGGAATTTAGAAGAATGCTAGGGGATCTCATTGAAACCTACAGAATATTGAAAGAACTGGATAGGATGGATGTGGAGAGGATGCTTCCTCTGGTGGGGATATCCAGAACTAGAGGGCACCAACTCAAAACTGAAGTGTGACTCTTTAGAACAGAGGTAAGGATGATTTTTTTTTAGCCAGAGAGTAGTAGTCTGTGGGATGCTCTGCTGCAGACTGCAGTGAAGGCCAAGCCTGTGCATATATTTAAGGCAAAAGTTGATTGTTTCCTGATCAGCCAGGGCATCAAGGGGTATGGTGAAGGCAGGTGTATGGGGTTGAGTAGGATCTGGGACTAGTCATGATGGACTGAATGGCCTAATTCTGCTTCTATGTCTTATGGTCTTATAGTCTCTTATGGACCCTCTCTACTGTCACCACAGACTTTCACAGGACCCTTCACAGGGTCCTAAAATTGTTCAGAATACTCCAAGTGCAGACTGACCAATTCTTCAGCATTACACCCTTGCTTTTATATGTCAGTCCTCTTTAAATGAATGCTAATATTGCACGTGCCTCCCATACCACAAACTCAACCTGCAAGTTAACCTTTTGGGAATCCTGTGTGAGTCCCTTTGCATCTCTGATTTCTGAATGTTCTCCCCATTTAGAAAATAGTCTATGCCTTTATTCCTTCTACCAACGTGCATGACCATAGTCTTCACTGCACTGTATTCTACCTGCCACTTCCTTGGCCTTTAATAGCCAAGTCCTTTAGCAGACTGTCCGCTCCCTCAGCAGTACCTGACCCTCCATGATATTTCTATCAGTCCCTAAGCTGGCCACAAAGCCATCAAATCCATCATCCGAATCATTAATATATAATGTGCAAAGAAGGGGTCCCAACACCATGTCACCAGCAGCCAACCAGAAAACACCCCCTTTATTCCCAGTCTTTGCCACTTGCCTATTTTCTGTCGATGCTAGTATCTTTCCTGTAGTACCATGGGGTCTAATCTTGTTTAGCAGCCTCATGCAGCTCTTTGTCATAGACCTAGTCTAAGTCCAAGCAAACACATCTACTGACTCACCTTTGTCTATCCTACCTGTTATTTCCTCGAAGAATGTCAACAGATTTGTCAGGCAAGATTAACCCTTAAGGAAACCATGCTGACCTTGGCCTATTTTATCACATGCTTTGCAACCTTCCCTTTAATAAGGGGCTCCAACATCTTCCCAAGAACTGAATCAGGCTAACTGGTCAATAATTTCCTGTCTTTTGCCTCCCTCCCCTCTTAAAGAGTGGAGTGACTTTTGGAATTTGCCAGTGCTTCGGAAACATTTCACAATTTAGTGATTCTTGAAAGATCTCTACTAATGCCTCCACAATCTCTTCAGCTACCCTGAAGTGTAGACCAGGTCCAGGTGGCTTATCTACCTTCAGACCCTTGAGCTTCCCAAACACTTTCTCTTTAGTACTGGCAATACACTTACTTCTGCCCCCAGCAGAGAAATTTCTGGCATACTTCCAGAGTGAAGACTGATGCAAAATATGTATTGAGTTCATCTGCCATTTCTTTGTCCTCCATCACTACCTCTCCAGCTTGGTTTTCTAGCAATCCAATATCCTCTCTCACCTCTCTTTTACTCTTTATATAACTGAAAACCTTTTAGCATTGTCTTTTTATATTATTGGCTCACTTACCTGCATGTTTCATCTTTTCTCTCCTTAATGATTTTTAGTTGCCTTCTGTTGTTTTTTAAATAGATAACAGACAATAGGTGCAGAAGTAGACCATTCGGCCCTTCAAGCCTGCACCACCATTCTGAGATCATGGCTGATCATCTACTATCAATACCCGGTTCTTGCCTTGTCCCCATATCCCTTGATTCCCCTATCCATAAGATACCTATCTAGCTCCTTCTTGAAAGCATCCAGAGAATTGGCCTCCACTGCCTTTCGAGGCAGTGCATTCCAGACCCCCACAACTCTCCGGGAGAAGAAGTTTTTCCTTAACTCTGTCCTAAATGACCTACCCCTTATTCTCAAACCATGCCCTCTGGTACTGGACTCTCCCAGCATCTGGAACATATTTCCTGCCTCTATCTTGTCCAATCCCTTAATAATCTTATATGTTGCAATCAGATCCCCTCTCAATCTCCTTAATTCCAGTGTGTTTTCTAGTACTCTGACTTCCCACTAATTTTGGCTATATTGTACTATATTGTATTGGCTATATTGTAATTTTGGCTATATATATCCCTCTCTTTTGCCCGTGTGTTGTCTCTGTCTCCCCTTGTCAGTCACGGTTGCTTCATCCTCCCTTCAGAATACTTCTTTGACATTCCAGTCTTCTGCTGGTTTGGACTTCACACAAGAATTAGTTTAACAGTACTGAACATAAAGCAATGATTCTGTAGTCCAGTATTCCAGGGCTTATTTATATTTTACACAAAGCCCTGAACAAGATGTGCCTTGAGTCTATATACACCTTTTGACCAGAAAGTTACTAAGAGAGATTACCAACCAGCTATTACAGGGAATATTACATTAATGAAGCAGTACAGGCCATACTAAAAGATAAGTTATCGGATTTCTTCTGGGTTTGAGCAAGCAATGAAACCTTGAGATGGTGTCCTAGACCTGCTGGAAGAGTGCAGGATGCTGATGCTGGATATTTAATAAAATCCAAACTTTAAAATGGCATACTCGATTAGGAACCCAAAAAGGGCAACTATAAATTTGACAACCTCATAGAACATCCTACAACTGCAATCACTTAGAATTTTTCTGGGTGTGAACTGAGATTAAAATGAAACCAAAATACGAAATCTGTGAACAAAGCTCCTGAAGTAGCTGCAACATTAAAATACACCGTTGTGTTACAGTTCTAGGCCACTGAATTGCTCTTTCTAGCCAATACTGCTTGACCCTACCACAAAGCACTCAATATGCAACTCAGTTTACTCCAGCTTGTGGCAGTTTCAAGTTCAAAGGAGAACCGGCATTTTGTATTATCTGTACTGCCAGTACTCCATGCTTCTAACCGCACACCACATTAACAGGAATGCAGCATGCAGCAATGTAGTCTTCAGAACCAAAGTGAACAGAAGCAGATTGTATCTGCATTGCAGCAAAATGTTAGTCCTGCAAAATACAATGCAGATATACATTTACATTAAATGGACTGAGCAAAATCATTCTCACAATTAACAAATCTTCAGGGAATCATCAAAAAAAGATATACGAAGGAAAGAATCTCAATATAGCATCAGGACAAATCAATCAATCATCAGTTTCCTCATTAATTATATCGATACTTCCCACAGCCTGAAAAGGCAAATTAAGAGCTACTGCACCTTGCGAGCAGCCCTCAAATTTCCAAGCACATATAGGGGAGCTTTGTTCTCAGCTTGAACAAAAGCCACAATTATTGTTCTTTACCTACTCACTGAATTTGACAAGACTGTACACATGAGAATACTCAGAAGGGCTCATGGTATCGGGTTTTGTGTGTTAGCATGGATCAAAGATCAGTTATTGCACAGAAGACAGATTTTCAGACTAAAAGGTTCATTTTCAGATATCAAGGATCTGTTAGTGGCCCTGTGCTACTTACTAATTATATTATTGACCTGGAGGAGGAAGAGGCAGAGAGCAAGGTCTCTGAGTTTATAAGTAGCATGGAAATAGAAAGAATCAGATTCAGAATCAGATTTAGTATCACCAGCATTTGTCATGAAATTTGTTTTGTAGCAGAACTACATTTCAATACATGGTGATAAGAAAACTATAACTTACAATAAGAAACACACATATAAATTAAATACATAGCACAAAAAGAGAGCAAAACAAAAAGAAGAAAAAGAATAGTGAGGTAGTGTATACAGATTCATTGTCCATTTAGAAATCTGAAGATGGAGGGGAAGAAGCTGTTTCTAAAATGTTGAATGTGTGCCTTCAGGGTCCTGCACCTCCTCCTTGATTGTAACAATGAGAAGAGGGGAAGTCCGAGGTGACAGAGATCCTTAATGATGAATGCTACCTTGTTTGAGGCATTGCCTGCTGAAGATGTCCTCGATGCAGGGTAGTCTATTGCCCGTAATGGAGCTGGAACTTTCTGCAGCTTTTCCCGATCCTGTGCGGTGATGCAACCAGTTGGAATGCTCTCCATGGCACATCCACAGAAATCTGTGAGTCTTTCATGACACACCAAGTCTCCTCAAACTCCAAATATAATATCGCCACTGCCATGCCTTCTTTGTAATTGCATCATAATGTTGGGCTCAGGATAGATCTCCAGAGATCTGACACACAAGAACTTGAAATTGCTTACCCTTTCCACTTCTGATCCCTCAGTGAAGTGTCCCCTCAACTTCTACTTCCTGAAGCCCACAATCAGTTCTTTGGCATTACTGATGTTCAGCACAAGGTTGTTGTTTCGACACCACTCAGCCAGCTGAACGATCTCACTTCAGGACACCTCCTCATCACCATCTGAAGTTCTGCCAACAATAGTTATGTCATCAGCAAATTTATAGATGGCATTTGAGCTCTGCCTAACCACACAGACGTTAGTGTAGAGAGAGTAAAGCAATGGGCTAAGCACATATTCCCAAGGTGTGTCCCAATTCTAGTGAGGAGATGTTATTTCCAAGTTACAATAAGAAATATATAAATTAAAAACATAGTGCAAAAAGATTGCAAAAAAAAAAATGGACACTTCTGAAGAGGAAGTCGAGGATCCAGTTACAGGGGGTCAAACTTTGTAACTTGTTGATTAGTATCGAGGTTAAGATTGTGTTAAATGCTGAGCTGTAATCAATAAACAGCAGCCTGATGTAGGTATTGCTATTGTCCAGGTGATCCAAGGCCGAGTGGAGAGCCAGTGAGACTGCACCCGCTTTTGACCCACAGTGGCAAAGGGCAAATTGCAGTGAGTCCAGGTCCTTGCTTAGGCTAGAGTTAATTCTGGCCATGACCAACCTCTCAAAGCTCTTGATTGTAGTAAACCTGATTAAGTGCAACTGGGCGATAGTCATTGAGGCAGCTCAACCTGCCCTTCTTGGACACTGGTATTATTGTCACCCTTTTGAAGTAGGTGGGAACCTTTGACCATCACAATGAGAGACTGAAGATATCCCTAACACTACCACCAGGTGGTTGGCATGGATATTCAATGCTCTACCAGATACACCATCAGGGCCGAATGCCTTGCGATGCTTCACCCTCCTGAAAGATGTTCTGATGTTGACCTTGAGATAGAGATCACAGTATCATCAGGTCAGGTGTACTTTGATTCTCCCATTCAAAGCAGCATAAAAGGCATTGGGAACATCTGGGAGTTAAGTATCACAACCATCCATATTAAGTTTCACCTTGTAGAAAGTAAAGGCCGGCAAAGCCAACTGTGCATCTGATTCCATCTCTAACTTCAATCAGAATTGTTTCATCACTCTTAAAGTAGTCTTCCATAGGTCATATCTGGACTTGTTGTATAGCCTTTCATAGCCTTCTTGATCACTAGTCTTGAACACCATAGATCTAGCCCTCAGCAGACTACAAATCTTCTGATTAATCTTGAACTTTTGGTTTAGGTATGTCCAGTATGTTCTCCAAGGCACTCATTCATCCACTCAGGTCTTGCTGAAGTTAATGACAACTATGGCATACTCATTCAGATTCAAAGATGAATCCCTGAATATTGTCCAATCCACCAACTCAAAGCAGTCTTGTAAGTACTCCTCTATGTCCCTTGACCATACCTTCTTGGTCCTCTCCACTGGTGCTGTGGTCTTTAGTGTCTGCCTGTATGCCAAGAGTGGAAGTACAGACAAATGATCGGACTTCCTAGAGTACAGGCGTGGGATGGCACGGTAAGTGTTTTTGATGGTGGCGTAACAGTGGTCACGTGTGTTGGTTCCTCCAGCTCCACAGGTGATTATGTTGGTCGTAGTCGTTCAGAGACTTCTTCAAGGCCTGGTTGTAATCTCCTGCAATAATAAGAAAGGTATTAAGGTGCACAGTTTTGTGACTGCTGATCATGCATCTCCAGTGCCTACGTGACATTGGCCGAGGTGAAATGTACACCGCTGCCAGGATGATAGTGGAAAACTCACTCAGCAGCTAATGTGGACAATATTTGACCACTGGATGTTCCAGGTCAGGTGAGCAAGACTGAGGCAGAACCATCATGTCTGTGCACCACGATGAGTTAATCATGAAGCATAGTCTGCCTCCCCTCCATCTCAAGCCTGTCTTTATGGTGAACGGTGAAACTTCAGTAGCAGCACTGCACCTGAAATGGCAAAGTTAGCCATGTTTCCATGAAGCAAAGAACATTGCATTCCCTCTGGTAGTGCAATCTTGCTCTGAGGTCTTTAGTTTTATTTTCCAGAGACTGTCCATTCACCAGCAGGATAGTTGGGAGTGGGCAGTCTAAGGCCTCTGCATTTCAATTGTACCTGTAGGCCAACACACCTTCCATACTGTCTTTTTCTTAAAGGGAAACTGTATTCGTGGCCAGAGTCCACAGTATGGACTCCACTAATTTTGAGCATCAATAAATTTTTTAAGCATTGTAGAACAATGTTGCTTATTGAAGTACACCTGGCTGTCACTGGATCTCAGCTGTTTTAGACCTAAATGGGAATATTTGATGATACCCATCAGAGCTGCTGGTAAAGAGTTGCTACTTATCAGCACCATCTTAATCATGTTGTGTTGAGGGTCATTGTGGATACAGGATGAGTTGTCAAAAGTTTGGTAAACTGAGTTTAACCTGGAAAAATGTGAGGTCATGTGAGGTAAGGCAGTCTATTATCTAAATGGAGAATGACTGCAGTTGAGCAAGACACTGAGGAACTGAGGCGTTCTTGTGCATGAATTAGTCATAGTATAGCACACCACAGAAACAAGACCTTTGGCCCATCTAGTTCAATCCAAACTGTTCCATTGACCTACACCTTAACTATAGCCCTCCATAAACCTCCCATCCATGTACTTATCCAAACTTACCTTAAATGTTGAAATTAAACCCACATCCACAATTTCCGCTGACAAGAAGTTCCACAATCTCACCACCCTCAGAGCGAAACATTTCACCTTTCACCCTTAATCCATGACCTCTATTTCTAGTTTCACCCAACCTCAATGGAAAAGATCTCCTAGCATTTAACTTGTCTATTCAGCTCATAACTTTATACACCTTTATTTCATCTCCCCTCGGTCTCCTATGCTTCAGGGAATTAAGTCCTAACCAATTCACCCTCCCCTCTAACTCAGGTCCTAAAGTTGTAACATCCTTGTAAATTTTCTCTGTATTCTGTCAATCTTATTTATATCGTTCCTGTAGGTAGGTGACTAGAACTGCACAAAATACTCCAAATTAGGTCTCACCAATGTTGCATATAACTTCAACATAACATCCCAACTCTTGTACTCAGTACTTTGATTTATGAAGGCCAATGTACCAAAAGCTCTTTCTGTGATCCTATCTACCCATGGCGCTATTTTCAAGGGATTATGGATCTGTCTTTCCAGATCCCTCTGTCCTCCCACACTCCTCAGTGCCCAACCTTTCATTGCGTAAGTCCTACCCTGGTTGGTCCTCCCAACGTGCAATACCTCACACTTCTCTGCGTTAAATTCCATCGGCCATTTTATCAGACCCTTTTTTTCAGCTTTGATAGCTTTCTTCACCACCCGTTACACTCCAAATCTTGGGATCATCCGCAAATTTGTTGATCCAATTTACCGCTTCATCATCATGATTGTCGATATAGATGACAAAAATCGACAGACCCAGCACTGATCCTTGCAGCACATCACCAGTCACAGGTCTCCAGTCAGGGGGACAACCATCTACTACCACTCCCTGGCTTCTCCCACGAGTATTGCAAATACTTAGCAGGTAGGTGCAGTGAGTAGTTAAAAAGGCAAACGGCATGTTGGTCTTTACTGCAAGAAGATTGGTGTTTAAAAATAGGGGAGTATTAAAACTGGTGAGGCCACACCTGGCATATTGTGAACTTTTAGGCCCTTATTAAGAAAAGATATACTAGCATCAGAGTCAGCAGATATTCATTAACCTACTTCCTGGTAGGAGAGTGTTGTTCTATCATAAGCGGTTATGATAAAGGATTAGACCTGTATTCTTTGGTGTTTAGAATCGTGAAGGGTGGTCATTTTGAAATAAATCAGATAACAAGGAGACAGGACTGGGTTAATGTTGAGATGTTTCCATTAGTGGGAGAGGCAGAAAAAGGGGATGTAGTGACAAGGGGCTGGGAATTTAAAACTGGGACATAGGAGCTTCTTCTCAAAGAGGGTAGTAACTCTCTGAAATTCACCATTCCAGAGAGTTTTGGAGGAAAGATCTTTGGAGATATTCGAAGAGGAGGTGGATTTTTTTTATAATAAGGCATGATAGTGTAGCGGATAGCGCAATCCTGTTACAGCACCAGCGACCAGGTTAAATTTGCTACTGTCTATAAGGAATTTGAATGTTCTTCCTGCTTCCTCTGGGTGCTCCGGTTTCCTCCCACAAAGGTGTGCGGGTTTGGAGGTTAATTGGTCACATGTGTGTAATTGGGCAGCTGGACAGCCTGTTACCATGCTGGCATTCTAAAATAAAGTATTTTTTAAAAAATTAAAGGATAGGGAGCGATGTCTATAGGGGACTGGCAGAGAAGGGGAGATGAGGCCCAAGGCAGTAGTGATCATATTGGCTGACTGAGGGGAAAGACAAATCTCAGGGTTGTATACTGCATACGTATTTTGATAATAGACATACTTTGGGCAGGCTTGAGGGATGGGTGTCTGCTTTTACTCCTATTTTCTGATGTTGTAATGTTATAAACAAAAATCAGAGCATGTGGAATTTTAGGTCTCATTAAATCATGGATTGAAAGTAGTTCTGGAGACTAGAATAACGTAATAGGGTTAAAAGAAATGACGCTGCTTGGTGCAAGGTGATAAGTTGGGTTCCCTGGGAAACCGTACTCAGGATTCAGTTTTTCACAATAATACATATAAACATCATATCTTGAATCAAGTATAGAATTGTAAGCCCAAGTTTGCAGGTAATGCTGAATAACTGTGGAGAATAAGTGGTTGGTGCTACATGTGCAGAAGCATAAAGTAAAAATAAAGAGAATGACATCTATTTAAAAGCTTGTTAACAATGTTAGGCTACTACAAAGTACATTGCAGGCACTAAAATCTTTTTCAAAGTCTAGACCCTATTATAAAGTATTTATAAATCTATCAATTAATAAATTTGCCAATGACACCACTGTTTTTGGCAGAATCTCAGATGGTGACTGAAATATTTTATAATTCCAAAACATAAAACTAATTGAAAGAAAAATATGGGAGAGCTGGGGATAAACATGTCTGCTCTTCGTTTTTACATTTAGCAAGGCATGACTTGGTGGCATAATGATGTATGCCATTCACTTACTTTACATAAAGTCCATAATGAATTATGTAAACAACAAAGAATGCTTAATTAAGCATTGGATTTACAATATTACTCAAATATTGCTGAATTATTTAATGCTCAACACTCCTCTCTGTTTAGCTATAAACTCCAACTCAATACGGAATGCATCTTAACTTATTTTATAAATGTATGCATGTGTGTGTGTGTAAATATATATATATATATATATACACACACACACTATACACAGTATATATGTATACTGGATAATACAACTACTATATAGACATCCACAGCATGGTAAATTTTAAATTGTTCCATTCAGGCCTGAAGATTTAATTGATGTGGAGGATTTCCTACATTTGTGGGATAATGCCTTTCCTGACAGGAGATACTTGTGGCTGCGAAACAATTGCAGGCCTGCGGCCTCCTTTGTGGTGGTTGTAGGAATTGACTCTGAGACTGCATGACGTGATTCTGACAGTTCCAAATCCCTTCCTTCTGGATGTGTTGACAGCCTGAACTGTGCAGGGCAAACTGCTCAACCTGCAGTTGAGGTTAGCAAAGCTTTGAGCCAATGCTTTCATTTTTACCACACTGGCAGATAGCTCCTCCAGCACTTTTGCACTCAGTTTAGATGGTACAGCAATCCCCACATAAAGCAACCTCCGTCAAGGGCAATTTCATCCCAGTGCTGGTAAAAAAAAATGGGGGAGCTGGGATTTCTGCTGCACCTTCCAGCCATTTTGTGTGGCCATGGAGACCTGAGACCGTGTGGTGTCTTTTCTGCTTTCCTTTTGGATCATCTCTGCCAGAATAGGGAGACTTCGATTTGCATTAGGGATAATACAACAAACACAGTGTCCTCTTTTGTAAATTTTTCAGGTATTTCCTTTTCCAAGGATAAACAGGAAAATCCATCGGCATTTCCATGATTAGTTGTCCTTTTGAATTAGATTTTGTAATTGCGTCCTCCAAGAAACAGAGCCCATCTGCGTTTATGCTCTGCCTTTTAATGGAACAAGCTTCTGTGGATTGAAAATGGACACTAGTGGTTGGTGATCAGTAATGAGGGTAAACTCTCTCCCATACAAGTACTAATTGAAACGTTTTACTAATCAGACTCAAAGGCCTCTCTGTCAACCTGTACATAACTTTTCCCAGCAGCAGTAAAGAAACATGATGCAAAGGCTATGGAACATTCACTTCCATCACTCATAATATGTGACATGACTGTACCTACAGTATACCATAGGGTAGCATCACAGGTAAACTTTACTGGACGATGTGGATCATAATGTGCGAGTACAGTATCTGACGTCACCATTGTGTTTGTCATTTGGAAAGCCACCTCACATTACATTGTCCATTGCCATTTCTTCCCCATCTGTAGTAATAAGTTCAAGGGATACAGCACAGTAGCCAGATTTGGCAAGAACTACTAATAGTAATTGACAAATCCAAAAAAGAGCCACAACTGTGTCATGTCCTTTGGCCTTGGGGCATCCACCACTGCTTGAATCTTCTTAAATTTTATTCAGTACACTTTATACAGTATGCAATATTGAATAGATTAAAAATTGTGCAAAAAAACAGAAATAGTACATATTTAAAAAAAGTGAGGTAGGGTCAAGGGTTCAATGTCCATTTAAGATTCAGATGGCAGAGGGTAAGAAGCTGTTCCTGAGTCACTGAGTGTGTGCCTTCAGGCTTCTGTATCTCCTACCTGATGGTAACAGTGAGAAACGGACATGCCCTGGGTACTGGAGGTACTTAATCATGGACACCGTCTTTCTGAGACACTGCTCCTTGAATATGTCCTGGGTACTCTGTAGGCTAGTACCCAAGATGCAGCTGACTAAATTTACAAACCTCTGCAGCTTCTTTCAGTCCTGTTCAGTAGCCACACACCCCCATACCAAACTGTGATGTAGCCTGTCAGAATTGAAGTTTTTGAGTGTATTTGTTGACATGCCAAATCTCTTCAAATGCCTAATGAAGTATAGCTGTTGTCTTGCCTTCTTTATAACTACATTGACATGTTGAGACCAGGTTAGATCCTCAGAGATCTTGACACTTAGGAACTTGAAACTGCTCACTCTCTCCACTTCTGATCCCACTATGAGGATTGGTACGTGTTCCTTCATCTTCCCTTCCTGAAGTCCAGAATCAGAACTTTCATCTTACTGACATTGAGTGCCAGGTTGTTGCTGTGGCACCATTCCACTAGTTGACATATCTCACTCCTGTGTGCCCCCTTGTCACCACCTGAGATTCTACCAACAATGGATGTATCTTCAGCAAATTTATAGATGGTATTTGAGCTATGCTTAACCACACAGTCATGTGTATATAGAGAGTAGAGCAGTGGGCTAAGCACACACCCCTGAGGTGCGCCAGTGTTGATCATCAGCAAGGAGGAGATGTTATCTGCACAGATTGTGGTCTTCTGGTTAGGAAGTCGAGGATCCAATTGCAGAGGGAGGTAGAGAAGCCCAGGTTCTGTAACTTCTCAATCAGGATTGTGGGAATGATGGTATTAAGTGCTGAGCTATAGTCGATCCTGTCATAGGTGTTTGTGTTGTCCACGTGGCCTAAAGCCACCCGGAGAGCCATTGAGATTGCATCTGCCATTGACCCGCAGCATACACATCCAGCTTCAAAGGTGAATCCCTGCTTTGAGTCCACTGATTCAAAGCAGTCCTGTAAGTGCTCCTGTGCTTCCCTTGTCCAGACCTTCTTGGTCCTCACTGCTGGTGCTGCAGTCTTCAGTCTCTGCCTATACTCAGGGAGTAGAAGTACAGCCAGGTGATCAGACTTCCCAATGTGAGGGCATGGAATAGCACAGTAGGCATTCTTGATAGTGGTGTAACAGTGGTCCAGTGTGTTGTTTCCTCTAGTTTGCAAGTGATCTGTTGATGGTAATTACTTGGTGATTTTTTCCGATTGGCCTGGTTAAAATCTCTCAAAACAATGGTCAAGGCATTAGGATGCATTGTTGCGTGTATTGCTCAGATCATCTAAAGCCTGATTGACATTTGCCTGAGATGGAATGCATACTGCGATCAAAATGACGCCGGAGAACTCCCATGGTAGGTAAAAAGGACAGCATTTAACTGCTAGATATTACAGTTCTGGTGAGCAGAATTGGGACTGCACTGATATATTTATGCACCAAGAAGAGTTGATCATGAGGCATACTCCTCCACCTCTGCTTTGGAGAGACTCTACAGATCCATCTTGACAGTGTATAGTAAACCCGTTGATCTGAATCGCTGCACCTGGTATGGAAGGGGTTAAGCAGGATTCCGTGACACAAAGGACCACGCGGTCCTAATGTCCCTCTGATTCAGCACTCTAGATCTGAGATCATAATGGCACTAATATGCTTGACCCAGGGCAGAGCCTCTGAAGTGATAAGACCGAGGAATTTAAAGTTGCTGACCCTCTCCGCATCTGATCCTCAATGAGGACTAGCTCATGGACCTCTGGTTTCCTCCTCCTGATGTCAATAATCAGCTCCTTGGTCTTGCTGACATTGAGTGAGTGGTTGTTGTTGTTGTAGCATCACTTGAGCCAGATTTTCAATCTCACTCCAGTATGCTGATTCATCACCACCTTTGATTTGGCCAACGACAGTGGTATCATCATCAAACTTAAATATAGCATTGGAGCTGTGCTTAGCCTCACAGTCATAAGTATAAAGCGAGTAGAGCAGGGGGCTAAGCACACAGCCTTGTGGTGCACCTGTGCTGAGGGAGATTGTGGAGGTGATGTTGTTCCCAATCTGAACTGACTGGAATCTGTGAGTAAGGAAATCGAAGGTCCAGTTGAACAAGGAGGTGTTGAAGCCTAAGACTTGGAGCTTATTGATTAGTTTTGAGGGGATGATGGAAATGAATGCTGAGCTGTTGTCAATGAAGAGCATCCTGATGTATGCATCTTCACTGCCCAGATTTTGCAGGATTGAGTAAAAAGCCAATGAAATGGCAGCTTCTGGTGACTTGTGATGGTAGAATATTGGAGTGGATCCAAGTCACTTCTCAGCCAGGAGTTGATAATGTTTTATCACCAATCTCTTAAAGCATGTGAGTACCACTGGATAATAGTTATTGAGGCAGGTTTCCACAGTTCTTTTTAGGCATAAGAATTAAAAGTCTGCTTGAATTAGGTGTGTATCTCAGACGACCAAAGCAAAAGATTAAAGATAACAGTAGACATTCTGATATGGAGAGTAAGGAGGGAAATGCCAGTGCTTAGAGTTTGGATACCAGGTGGCATGGTCAAAGCTAATGTATCATTTAAAGAGAGAATATAAAGAAGACTAGAAATGGAGAGACACTGAGATCTTGAAAAGCTCTGGTACTTTACAAGATAGGAACAAGAATGAGAATCGTAACACTAAAGTGGTGCCAGATTGCAATCCATTGTGGATCATTAAGCATAGCGGTGATGTGTAAAATATTTGATGTGCAGTACCATTGAGAAGCTCAAGTTTAGAAAGGAAATATGGGCAACCAGCCAGGAAAACTTTGAAGAATGAAGAGATAGTAAAGGATAGAAGTTTAGGCTGCAGATGATCTGAATACAAAGTGAAAGAAGCTAGGCTTCAGTTGTGGAGCTTTGATCAGATCTCCCTGCATTCAAAACTAGGCTTGATATATGCTGACTTTGAACAAGTTATAGTATGTTCCCAGTTGGAAGCTTTTCAGAATTCCATGGATTTTCTCATCTAACTTCAATGTTTATTTAACGTTGGTGCAAAGCTATGGCCTATGCATTTCTTACAGGTTCGATCTGGCTGTCCAGTCAAACAACACTGACAGAGGCAGAGGGCTGGATGAATATCAATGCTAGCTGATGGGTCTGTTTCTGATAACAGTATTGTCAACCCATTGGTTACCTAATTTGTAAAACATTATACTGCTTTAGACATCAAATTCCCAGGCTGTAAAGAACAACATTTTAGAAACATAGAAACATAGAAAACCTACAGCACAATACAGGCCCTTCAGCCCACAATGCTGTGCTGAACATGTACTTACTTTAGAAATTACCCTGGGTTACCCATAGCCCTCTATTTTTCTTCCTATCCAGGAGTCTCTTAAAAGACCCTATCATATCTGTCTCCACCACCGTTGCCGGCAGCCTATTGCATTCACTCACCGCTCTTTGTGTAAAGAACTTACCCCTGACATCTCCTCTGTATCTACTTCCAAGCACCTTAAAGCTGTACCCTCTCACGTTAGCCATTTCAGCCCTGGGAAAAAGCCTCTGACTATCCACACGATCAATGCCTCCCATCATCTTAAACACCTTTATCAGGTCACCTCTCATCCTCCGTCGCTCCAAGGAGAAAAGGCCAAGTTCACTCAACCTATTCTCATAAGGCATGCTTCCCAATCCAGGCAACATCCTTGTGAATTTTGCCAAATTCATTGGATAAAAGCCAATTCAGTCTTGGTGGTGCATTCTGCTGTTTATCTTTTCTTAATATTTGTATTGAAAACTGTGGCAATGATATGCAGCAGGTATTTTCTTGCTCACTTCATGAGCCCAGTCAAACACCTAAAAACAAACTGAAGCAAGAATATTCAGGGCAATGGGATCACAGTCAGGCATTTTCCTCACAAAACATTTCCAAAGTTTAGTCCTAGTGTTATTTAAATCATATAAAAAGTTGTTTTGCATAGCAAAATGAAGGACATAGCAAAGATTCTCATTTAAATCATTCTTCCTAATCTTGCTTCTAGTTTGGTATTTGGAAAGAGAAGCTAAAACAAAAGAAGAAAAGAAAAATGAATGTACAACTTAAGAACAGTGGACAAAGCTGAACTCACTTACTACTAATGTAAAGATTATTTTGTTTCAGAGAAAATCAGATTGTCCAATGGTAAAAGTGAAATTACTTTAATTAAGTTAAGCCAGAAGCTTCATATGACATGACAATTTGAAAGCCAAACTGTTCAAAGCTGAACCAAAAGTTACAGCAACCATCCTACAACCACTGTTTATAATCTGTGAGCGGGGACAAGTACCCAAGAACTGGACAAAGGGAGTTTTTGTTAGGATCCCCAAGAAAGGAATGCCAAGTGATTGCAACAACTGGTGTGACATCACACTTTTGTCAGTGCTCAGCAAGATTCTCGCCAAAGTCATTGTCCAACAGGTTACAGATTCTGTCAATGTGCGCTTAAGGAAGAAGCAAGCTGGCTTCAGGAGAAACAGAGGCTGTGTTGACCAGATCTTCACACTGTGTAACATCATAGAACAGTGCAAAGAGTGGCAGAGGCAACTCTATGTGATTTTTGTGAACTTTGAAAAGGCTTTTGATAGCATTCACGGGGAGAGCCGCTGGCGAATTCTCAGATCATGCGGGATCCCTTCCATAATTATCCACTTATTCAGAGTTCCTATGCTAACATCACCTGCACAGCTGGGGACTGCAGTTTGAGATATGAAGTCAAGATAGGAATCAGGCAATACAGTGTGGTGTCAGCAATATTATTTAACCTGGTGGTTGACTGGGTTATGAGGCAAACCATGAATGATAAACAGAGAGGTATTAGGTGGGCTCTACTCTCTATTTCAGAAGACCTTGATTTTGCCGATGATCTCGCATTATTATCACATACATACCGGCACCTGCAAGGGAAAACTCAGTGCCTTTGGTGGACAGGTTGGACTCAGAGTCAGCCAGAGGAAGACTGAGACCACGACCCTCAATGTATAAGCCTCCAGTCAAGCATGTGGCATTGAATTACCCAGCACTGGCAGATTCACCTACCTGGGCAGCATCATTCAGCAGGGTGGTGGGACCCAGGACGACATCCAGTGCACGCCCAGGAAAGTTAGGAACATCTTCAGATCAATGAGCAATATATGGGGAGCAACTGAGTGCAGTGTCCATACCAAGGTGAAGCTCTACAAGAGCTGTGTTCTGTCCACACTCTTGTACGGGTCAGAATGCTGCCACATGACAGACAACGACCTTGCCAAGCTGTTGTTGTTCCACACCAGAAGCCTCTGGAAGATCCTTCGTAACTTCAGGCCTAGAAAGATCTCAGTGTCAACAAGAAGACATGGCCACAATCTCAGGAGGAAATGCTGGAGATGGATTGGGCTCATGATGAGAAGAGAGGCCAACTCCATCATCATTTTCAATTCTAAACTCCCTTTTACTCTTTATACTGTATAACTGAAAAAACTTGCTTTATATTATCGGCTAGTTTGCCCTCATATTTCATCTTCTCCTTTCTTATCATTTTTTTAGTTGCCTTTTGTGGAATTTTAAAAGCTTCCTAATCATCCAACTTCCCACTCACTTTTGCTGCCTTATATGCCCTTTCCTTGGCTTTTATGCAGTCTTTAATTTCCTTTGGCTGCCACGGTTACCTATCCCTGTCATTTGAGAACTTCTTCCTCTGTAGGACATATTTATGCTGTGCCACTATTCCCAGAAACTTCAGCCATTTCTGCTGTGTCGTCATCCCCACCAGTATCCTCCTCCAATCTACCTGGGCAAGCTCCTCTCTCATGTCTCTGTAATTCTCTTGATTCTATTGTGATACTGATACAAGTGAGTTATACTTCTCTCTCTCAAATTGCAGTATGAATTCAATTGTACTATAACCACTGCCTCCTAAGGGTTCCTATATATACAGCTCCCTAATAAGATCTGGGTTATTACACAACAGCCACTCTAAAATAACCTTTCCTCAAATAGGCTCAAGCACAAGCTGCTCTAAAAATGCCTCGCAGGCATTCAACAAATTCCCTCTCTTGCGATCTGATAGCAACCTAATTTTCCCAATCCACTTGGATATTAAAGTCCCCCATTACATTGTGTCATTACCCTTATTACATGCCTTTTCCAGCTCTCTTTGCAATCTTAACCCTACATCTTGGCTACTATATGGAGGCCCATAAAGGATTCCAATAATGTTTTTTTTTACCCTTGTAATTTCTTTACTCCACCCACAAAGATTCAACATTCCCTGACCCTAAGGAGGACCTTGATCCAGGAGCATGGCGATGGGATTAGGCAGATAAATAATTTGGCAAGGTCTAGATGGCACCAAGGACTTGTTTCTGTGCTGTAGTGTTCTATGACTCTATGACTATATAATCATGCTATCCATAATTTCATAACACCAGAATGATCTCCAACAGAGTCCACTCAAGCACTGGTCTGCAGAATTATTTTGGAGGTATAATTCAATTGAAGAAGAGTGGAATAAACCCATGTGGTACCCATTGCTTCTGTTGAGTATTTGGTAATTGTGCAAAATAACTAATCATTCATCTAGCTGCCAGATAGATCAGTAATTTTATTCTCATAAACAACAGTTAAGTGGACTTTTATATATTCAACAGTTTATATAGTGAACAAGTCTTTCTCATCAGTAAAATGATACAGATTTTGCTTTTCACATTTAAGAACAAAAGAGGACACAATAATCAGATTTTGTGTTTGTGATTCGAAAGGAATAAAACAAGTTAAGCCGAGTTTTTCCTGTGTATATTATATCATAGGGATTGTCAGAAACAAAAATATAAATGTCATTTACTTTCAGACGTCACTCAGACAGTGAAGGGTTCATATTGCCCTGTTGACAGATACACAGTAGCCACAACTGCCTTTCTTGCATATGGTGGATCATGCCAATTGCAGTTTTCTTTCAAATTAAATGGTCCAGTGGTTCCATTTAATATCAGAGAATGTATACATTTTTACTCTCCATGGAATTCTACAAATCGGAAGAAATACCCCAAAGAATGAATGGCAAGAAAACATGACAACGCCAACGTCCCATCACCAATGCACAAATAGCAGCAAAAGCATCAACCCTTCCCCACCACCTCAGCAAAAGCATCAACCTTTCCCCACCACCTCAGCCAAATCATCAGTCCTCCACAATCATTATATTGGCATTCTGATCCTAAGACTTACAGCACAGGACAACGTAACCCCAATATTAGGTCCTGGCCCAGCCCGTCATGCTTACTGGCTTCGTTACTTTGATGATCGAAGATAGGGGAAACTATTCCCAAGACTGAGTTACAAAATTGCTTCTTAGGTTAAGTCCTTTTTCTAGAGTGGTGCAATACTTTGCAATTCATTGCTGCTCAGGAACCAAGTTACAAATGTCACTATTGACTCTACTTGAAAGGATATAACCAAACCAGAATCCTACACGGGTGCAATAACATTACCCTTTGGGACATACTCAATTCCTACCATGAAATAGAATGCAAGATTAAATAACTTGCAATCTCAGTTTATATCATTTGGTGATTGGAAGTTGTTTTAACTGAAGCTTGTTTTCTGTCAAGAAATTTGCCATTGGTTGAAAATTAACCCTCAGCTATCTTATGCCATCTTTGAATGACAACGTCAAACCGATCCTCTTCATAACAAGTGGAAGTGATTGAGGTAGATACATTAATAACATTGGAAAGGCACCTTAGAAGTTACATGGATAGGAAAGTTTTAGGATTTAGGGCAGGGGTTCCCAAGCTGGGGCTTACCGACCTCTTGCTTAATGGTATTGGTCCATGGCATAAAAAAGATTGGCAACCCCTGGTTTAGGGAGATATTGTCTAAATACAGGCAAGTTGGACTAGTTTAAATGGGAATCTTGCTTGGCAGGGATTGGTTGGACCAAAGGACCTGTTTCTATGCTCTGTGACTTTAATACTCTCAGGCAATATTGGCAGAAGAACTTTCAGATAGTTATTGAGGCTTCATCATTTGTGTTGGTTACACAGCCAAACAAGAACATGCAGAGTTTAATATCTTGAAATTGACTGTAATTGCCCATCCAATCTCCCAGCCCACTTTTACTGATTAAAGGGGTTAACTGTCCAAGTCATCATCATCCAGAAGTTGGCATCTCTTTCTCTGAATATATAAGGAGGCCATCACTAGTGCGAACTGGCAGCATAATGATGTCTTCTCATTTATGTCACTCATTGTGCTGCTACAGCATCAGAAATAAACACATGTCAAGGGTTGCTGCAACAGATTTATTCTTAGATTTTAACTTAGATTGGCAACCAAAACAAAAAAAATACAATTCCTGCTGAGCCAGGTGCTCAATTAGCCTGAATTCCTATAAGAATTTTACTCATTGAAATAAAGTTTTTCACACTAGGTTGTTCTGTTTTCTGCTCAAAAACACTGCTCACCAGTTTCCTAATTAAAGGTAGAGA